>NC_071667.1:602954-904431 GCF_028554725.1 Zeugodacus cucurbitae
TGACAGTTCCTACTAGTCTTCTGCATTATCTTTGAGTTATCACAGGTTTCCGTCCAGTTCTCTTTAAAGTATCCCTGCAATTGTTTGTCTCCTTCTTTTTAATAACATTATAAACAGTATTCCTTTAAATTCTATAAATTTTTACTAACTCCGAAGCCGAAACACCAGTCTTAAACTTGGTAACAGTCTCCGATCTAGTTATCATAATTCCTTTGGTTTCGGCATTTTATTTACCAAGTTTTATATTTTAAGGCTTTGTTAGTTAGTTCTGAATGCAATAGAAGCCAATCACTACTCTTGCTTAAACCAAATCCAAGAATAAAGGCTAAATTGTGGTGTGTAAATACTTTTGACTACTGCGAGTCTTCCGTTCATTTGCTTATTTCTCCGCCATATTTCTAGTTTTTCTATCCAAACTGACTTCATTCGCTCAGGAATAGATCAAGGTTTACAACAACATAGCATTTTGTTACCCTGAGGCAACAACAACAACATGCAAAAGCTTTTTGTGTGACATTTGTAAAACAACGTTCGATGTGTAAATAATTGTGACTACCTCTGTATATACAATGTACATATGTAAATACATACATACAGTGAACCAAAAAAAACTTGTACAGAAATTTGACTTTTGACGTTTTATTACGTTTTATTACTTTTACGTTTTATTAGTAATTTCAAATAAAATGCATAAAGTTTTCTCCGAAAAATTAAAATAACTCCGTGTTTGTTCATTGACCTTTTTTCCCCAAAAATTAAATTCGTTCAAATGAAATTTGCATACCAAAACAGGCAGTTTGACGACACGCAATCAATAGCAGGAAAAAATAATGGTATTTAGTAAATAACTGTATTTAAAATGTTGTCAACGTAAATGTACAAGTTTTTTGGGTTCATATATACATATATATATATATATTTGGCGTAGGAACCGCTTTAAGCGATTATAGCCGAATCCACCAGAGCGCGACACTCATTCCTCCTTTTTTACTTTTTGGCGCCAACTGGAAACACCAAGTGAAGCCAGGTCGCTTTGCACTTGGTCTTTCCACCGGAGTGGAGGTCGTCCTCTTCCGCGGCTTCCTCCAGCGGATACTGCATCGAACACTTTCAGAGCTGGAGTGTTTCCATCCATTCGTGCAACATGACCTAGCCAGTGTAGCTGCTGTCTTTTTATTCGCTGAACTATGTCAATGTCGTCGTATGATTCGTATAGTATATAGAAGTTCACGCAAGTGAGGAAAGTTTCTGATTGCCATTCACTTGGGAGTGGCCAGGAACGATTCTTTTGCATATGACTCAAGCAGCTCACGACTTCCGGTTTTAGACCAAGTATCCCCTGGGTAGCTAACAGACATCCGTTTGGAGGCGAGCTAAAGTGAGAAGGCGAATCCCGCTTCTGCGGTTGTGCGTAGGGTTTGGGACCCACAACATAAAAAAATCCACCCCAATGAAAAAAAATCAGAGCCTCGGAAGAGAAACCCCACTTTGGGTTCACATAGTATCACGAATTTCAGCAACTATTTAGAACCAACTTTGCAGAAGGGAGAGGTGAAATATATTTGAAGTTGAAAAAAAGAGTGCGATTACCTCAATGTTATAGTGATGTCATTGTGTTTATAAATTTATTTTTTAGTTTGGCGATCTGATTTTTCAAATAACTTATAACGAACATGTATATGTACATATGTATGTACATACATATAATACATATGCATGTAGATACATACATCTATATGTATAAACTTATACACATAAGGATGTGTAAATATAAAATAAATATCTATATACTGAAAGTAGTTTTGAATATACATTTATAAGACATTAAAATTTCATGAAATTCAAAAACTTGACAAGTAACTACGACTTAGTTTACCACTTCCGAACTATATAAACACAAAAGCAAAACTATTTTTGCCCTTCCTTATATATATATGTATATATATAAAGTAAGTATATTAATATAAATATGCATATGACATTATCTAGATTCATATATCTATCCCAACTACGATATTTTACGCTTCAAGAATTGAACTCAAATAGGCGAAAGTAAATACTTCATTCAATTAATAAATAGGTTATTCTTCCATAATTATATCCAGTTTATGCACATCTGATTGTACGTACATATGTATATACCTATGTAGATGCGTATAAATACATAAAAAGACAACAAATCATATATCATATACCAACACGAATGCACAAAAGCGAAACTGAGACGAATAGAGAGCAAGCAACCAAAATACAACTAAAAAAGCAAAAAGCTTTCATAATATGGCCCCTTCTTTGATGTTTTCTTCATGCAGCTGTAATATTTTCAATTGATTATAAAGTACAACAACTTACAACAAAGAATGCAAGTACATAGGTTCAAAGCCGCCAACAAGATCCCGGAGTTGATTTGGATTCTACGGAATGGAACTATCAACGGCGTACGTTAGGCGGTTAAAGTATTCCAGATGAGCAATTTTGCCCCAAACAGATTGTCTAAGCACTTATACCACTTCATTTGAGTAACTATGTACATACTTCTGACATCATACACCGACACATATCAAGTGGCTCCACATTTATGACGAGAAAATTTTGATTTTTTCCACTCAAGAGAGCAGTGGTTAGAGTGATATAAGTTTATTGTTGCGAGCGTGGAAATGACATCACTTTGACTATGTTAGAAAACCAGAAAATATATGAACATTTGCGACAACAACACACCTTTAGCCAGTCCGACCTTACTCAAGTAGTCTACCTACTATCCAGTTCTCCAATTCTATACTCCTACTCGCTATATATGTACATACATATATACATATCTAAAGATGAGGCAAACAAGCTTTGAATATTGAATATTGCTTTTACTGCTCACGGCGAACATCGTATACTTATATACACATTCATATATGTACATATGTATGCATTTAGATACATTTAATACCAACGTGTATAGACACAAGCACACTAGTGCGAACAAATGTACTCGAGGCAACCCACCAATGTCGACATATAGTATAGATCGAGCGCGGAAAGTGGAGAGTGTAATTGCTTCAGTCTACTTATGTCAGTGAATCGCTACACGTAAAGAAAGCTATGACCTAAAATTGATAAACTGAATTGTGCTTGGATTCACAAAACGTTCTAAAATTGAGAATCGAACAAACAAATAACATAATCAAATAAGAAGAGGATAAGTAGCAGTTATACCAGTTTAATGAGGGATCTACACACATCATGAACACATTAGCACTAAACCGGGATATCGGATTTGACCGCGTCAGAAAGGCTTCGCTAGTCATCTCTGCGTTACGCAGTACCGCGCCAATTGGAGATTTCAAGGTTCGCCTGGTCTACATCCACTCATTAAACTTTACGCGCTCGATCTATACTATATGTTGACATTAGGTCGTCCTAGTACTCTCAGTTTAGGTCGTCCTTTTCTTCGTCGGTCGCCAGAGGCAATGAATCGTACATTTTGCATTTATTCCAACGCAGCCTCATTTAATCAATTCGCGTACTCACTTCGCCTACGCGTGGGCGTTCAAATCCCGTCGAATTTGTTTTGGTAGAGCAAACCGAAGTGGGCTATGACAGACCGTTATTTTTAAATACACACAGATGAACTTCACCAACTCGAAGTTCTCCATAACTCGAACTGAATTGGAAATAGAACTCACATTTCATACAAATTAATTTTCGTAACTCGGAAGCCTCTCTAACTCGAAGTTTTTTTGTGGATTATAATGATTCGAGTTAGGGAAGTTCAACTGCAATATGACGCGTTCATAACTCCTTTTCCCGCAGAACCCTTCAAATATATACATGAACAATCATATAAAAGTTGCGGTTTGTAATAAGATTGATGCAACCAGGTGGTGTTTTCAATACTTTTTCAGTGTAGCAATAAATGCTTACAAATAATCAAGCTGCCAACCAGTCGCAGTGAAGCTAAGAGATACATAAGTACATACCCATACACAGATTGCGTTAAGGTATTCGTGTATGTGAGTGGGTCGTTCACAACAAACATGTGAGTACACACCTATTGAAATGTACATATAGTATAACATTCGTTGTATGTGTGCTAACAGTTAGCGGCTAGATGCCAACATCGGAGTAGACTACTACGCACAATGAATCAGTCTTGTGAATATTCGCGAACTATGCGGTCGCCATATGATGATTTTTCAATCGTGTCGGATAGCGGCGAGGAAGGTATTAGGAATAACTACAACTATGATAATCAAAACTATAGTTGCACCATACCATATCACGCCCGTGAAAATTCGTTACCATTTAGTTACGGACAAATAAATAAGACGTCAAGATCACTGCGCAGTATTGGTTCCGCTAATGTAAGCAGCGGACTCCATCACTCTCAACATGATGTTAATGCTGTCTCCAGTGACGCCATTGATTTCGGGTTCGGTTCAAGTTCAACGCCGTTAAAGGCGGATGTAAATTACTGCATGAACACTGATCTTCATTGCGGTACCAATTACAACAACGCAAGCAACAGCGGATTAACAGCAACATTAAGATCGACAACATCAACCACTGCAAAAACGTCGCCATCGGGAAGTAGCACAGAGGCAATAGGTACAATCAAAACGCAACCACGGCTTACGAGTCCAATATTGGTACGTAAAACGTTGAATAGCCGATCGCCTACGCGCAATGGAGCTACCAATACCAATACTATCGCCAACACATACCATTACAAATATGGAAACGACAATGACAATACTTTCGGCGCTCCGGTTTGCATGAGCAGCGGTGTACACAGCAACACTTTAAAAAGCAAATTCAACAGTGACAGTAATGGTTATAGTAAAGAATTGAAAAACAATATCGACAACAGTAGCAAAACTCAAATTTTCAGAGACAATAATAGCAACAAATTTGGGGTTGGCGATGTTGTCGACGGAAGCGTGAATGTGCGGAAAATACATCCACGCGATGATTTTGAAGAATTATTGCGTGAACGTCGAGAAAAGGTTTTTCGTGAACATTACCGATCGATGGGATCAACGCCAACTTCCAATGGAATCAATGGAAACAGCTTTGATACCTCGGCTAACTCTCAGAAATTTAACTACGATTTCGAATTTCACTTAAATGTTAATGAGGCACCGCCTCCACCACGTCGGGCCCATACCATGGACCGAACGTCGCTACAACAACTGCAACAATATCGCACTCGCGACATTCCAGTTGCACCCGAGTTGACTGCGCCAATTGTCAAACCGTCGATTGTGGAACGTAATTACCACACAATTAGCTCCTCTACTACTGGTAGCAAAACATACGAAACATGCGCTCCTACTCAGCAACATTCACGAATATGTCAGCAAATTCCACCGCATCAACCACAACATCGACATCGACATGAAATTGACACGCTTTATAGTACGGTGGAGAAGCGTACATTAAAACCGTCGCAAAGACAACAGTCGCTATCACCTACTCCAACACAAGCACAACAACCGATTCGACCAGCAGAGTACTCCACATATGGAAATGGAAATGGAAATAATCGGAGCTCATTGGGAGCTGCCGTTGTTGCTCGTAGTCGCAACGACTTGTCGACACCAATTTATGCCACTTCTACTAAGCAAATCACCACAGCTGCGAGAACATATCACAATACATCAGAACAACCAGAATTGTCGGTAACAGATCACCCATTGGCAACATCATTGTCGCTGCCAATAGGCGCTGCTTCGACTACAACTGTAAATGAGTTTGACGCTGGTAAGATTTCACCATCGCTTGTCGCACGCCCCGAAACGCCAGCGTTTCCAGTTACACCACGTACACCACATGGTGCTTACAATGGACAAAACAGTCCTATGGGCTATTCACATAGTCCGGTCTTGCAGCATACGGACCTAACAAAAGGAAAATCAATGCTCGACTTGCACAACTACTCGTCGGAGACCATTTACCGGTCAAGTTGCCGTCCACGTCTCGACTCCAACATGTCAATGGTAAATAGCGAACCACAAGAGGTTGCTGCACATCTGGTCAAATTTGCCAAAGATTCTTCAAAATACTGGTATAAGCCGAATTTGTCGCGCGAGGATGTCGTTTTATTATTACTACATGCTGAACCAGGTACTTTCATAGTTCGTAACTCCACCACTTACAAGGATAACTATGGTTTAGTTGTGCGGGTATACCAACCACCCCCAAACAGTGAACTCACAGGCCAACCCGACGATTTAGTGCGTCATTTCCTTATAGAACCAACAAAACACGGTGTACGCTTAAAGAGTTGCGCCAATGAACCAGTTTTCACATCGCTTTCAGCTCTTATCTATGAACATTCAATCAACAAATTAGCCTTGCCATGTTTGTTACGCATACCCGAACACGATTTGGTGCCATCATTAATTGAACCGACTAGTGCTCAAAAGCAATTGCTAACCCAGGGCGCCGCCTGTAATGTGCTGTGGCTGTACTCGTGCGACACTGAATCACTAACTGGCGAAGAGGCCATACGTAAAGCCATACGACAATTGTACACTCATGATCGGCTGCCTATACCAACAGAAGTACACTTTAAAGTCACGCAACAGGGAATTACACTTACCGACAATACCAGAAAAAAATTCTTCCGAAAACACTATCCAGGCGACAGCATCTCATTTTGCGCCATAGATCCAGATCACCGTCTCTGGGCAATCCAATTGGCGGAAGAAGATAGCGGTGCCAATAATAGTACCTCGACCGCAGCGCTAAAGAAGACAATATTTGCGTTTGTCGCGCGGAGTT
The DNA here is from genome assembly GCF_028554725.1 of Zeugodacus cucurbitae. Taxonomy (NCBI): domain Eukaryota; kingdom Metazoa; phylum Arthropoda; class Insecta; order Diptera; family Tephritidae; genus Zeugodacus; species Zeugodacus cucurbitae. The sequence goes on from NC_071667.1 coordinate 609,732, forward strand.
CGCCCAAGTCGAAAGACAATCAATGTCATGTTTTTTGCGATTTAGACATTCATCAACCAGCCTCGGCCATCGTGTCATTCGTCAATAAAACATTACCAACAGAAAAAGAACGTAACTTTGTGCTCTGAAATCAGATGTATACAGACCATAGAACAACTTGGACAACGGACAAAGTAAGAACAAAACTAATTTATTCATTAACTGAAAACGATCACACCTGTGTCCAGGCATACATATACCTACATACATATGTACATACATGACCCGATCTTTTTTTTAGTGTAAATTACACATGCATCATTACGTACTTACTTGAACTAACCCAAGTTTTAAGAATATCATATTAGTAAAGTTATTCAAAGTTTACATACCGATATAAAAGGCTGCGCACTGTGTATATATAAATCTATAAATATGGATGTCTGAAAACAAGTGTGTTATATCTCTACTAATGTTTTCCTTTTCAATTTATGTGAAGATTTCGTAATTAATTTTTATTTGTTTACAATTTTCAATTAGCATGTGTAAGGATGAACAAAACATGTACATGTAAATAGTATATGTTCTATAATATATACATATATACTACATACATACAGATGTACAGTATAATGATACTCGGTGGACCAAATACAATGTTATACGTATATTCATGTGAATATTTTTCTTAAAAACATAGCATAAATACATGTATGTATGTATGTATATATGTATAGCGAGCGATTTGAACGTATGACTACATCTTGGTTGGTCATGATCTAAATTTTGAGTGTACATATTATTTATTTAGAGAATTATTCCCACCATAGACAATTCAAATTTTTAATTTAAAAAATGAGAGAAAACTAATTTCACAGGTTGATGATTAAGAAAACTCGTCCAGGGTAATTTAAAAACTGGAACTGTAATAGAAGTGTCTCGTAATTACTTTTTTACATGCTGATATTGTAATTTTTTACTACTTTCAATATAATATATCTCTAGCATTATGTGCCTATGAATGATTTTTATATGTAGCATGCATCTTTATCTAAGAGTATACATACATACATATTTGTATATATAAATATATATGAATATACTTTTAAAATTTATTATTTATTTTTATTAAAAAAATACTATTAATTTAAGAATAATTAACATGTTTTCCTTTTGATCTACAGTTATCCAAGTATCTATACATTGACCAAACAACCCAAAATAAATAGAGAGGGAAATCAGATATGCACATGTTATACACATTATACCTGAATTTGAACTTAAATGGCAGAATAGCGGTATTACGACTGGGAGATCTACTTACAAAAAATTGCATCAGCTCAAAATCACTTAGAATTTTGTGGATATACATATGTACATATATACATATGTATATTCAATCAGCTTGGGTACAGCTCGATATTGAATATTCCAATACATACATATATGCAAACGCAAGTGCATACATACATATGTGTGTAGTATACATATTTTGTACATGTATGCAGGTTTGTATAAACATACGTTTTTATTTATTTTTTTGTTTATAACTTTTGTACATAACTTTCACTTTAATTTGATTTATCTTAAGTGACTTAACCTTTCTTATATTAATCAAATTGAATAAACTCTTAAAATGGTAACAAAAATAAAAGAAACCTATTCTTTCAAATCTGTACATACATATGTATGTACCTTTAAGAAAAAAAACACAGAAAGGATGTCAGGATTCATACAAGGTCGCATGCCGCCCTGCTGGTCTATCGTTATAATAACAAGTAAGGAAAGTAAGGAGGTTCGGATGCAACCGAATTTTATACTCTCGCAATTTATTGATATAGTTTTATTAAGATAACTCACAATTTGACCCATATATTCGGCATAAAGTCCAATAGAATAACGAAAATCTTCATATATAGTATATGAGGGCTGAGGTAATTCCTGGACCGATTTCACTATTAAGCCCATCGTATTTTTGAAAAACCTATAATTAGGTTTATACGAGCTAGGGGAAGTTATGAACCGATGTTAATCATTTTTGGTACAGAGACACACTATTAGAAGAAAAAGATTCCCTCTGAATTAAATTAAGATATCTGAGAGATTTACCGATATTTTCGGTGAAAAATTACCCTAAGGCACTGAATTCTTCATATTCGATATCCGGGCATAGAAAAGTTATAGTCCGATTTCAAAAAAAAAAATCAGTGTGAAGAAAATGGTATTCCTTTCCACAGTTCCCTTATACCGAGATGCTGATGAGTGCTCTCAGAGAACAGGAGTGTAAGTCGAGTAGAGTATTTCGTGGCTGTCTGTTGCGATTGCAGCTTTTCGACGTCGAACCTTCCTTGTGTTTGTTGACAGGCATTCTTTGCTGCACAGAGGCGGGTGCGTATCTTCGCTGCAACCAGATAATGGTTCGAGTCTATATTTGGTCCTCGGAGCGTACGCACGTCTAAAACACTGGAGACATGATCGATTTGGTTACGCGTGTTTCGATCAGGAGACAGCCATGTTACTTGGTGAACTTTCTTGTGCTGGAATTTGGTACTACAGACGACTGGACGTGTCCGGACCGGGTCCAGGTGCATGCCCTCAAATCACAATCCTTAAAACGTTTGCAGGGGTCGTCATCAAAAGGGGGGTTTCTCTTCCGAGGCTTTCGTCGAACAGTGAAGGAAAGCGAGGAGTGGCGCGTCCATGGTCACTTTGGTATATATGACTCTATATCTAACTCTTTTAGTTTTAGGTGTTACAAACAACTGTGCAACATGTTGCGAGAGTATAAAAATGAATGTTTCTTTAGCGAGATGACTCACTTTTTATAATAATTTAATAGGCAATAATAAGCCCAGATGAAAGAGCGATCCCAAAAATTGAGTTTAAGAAGTATTTCGACGATTCGTAGAAGCGCTGGCATATGGAATGGGGACTATTTTGAAGGCGACAACATTAATGTAAACGAATAAATAGTATTTTTTAAACGAAAAATATTGTTTGAATACACCTCGTATATACATATGTACATGATAACATATGCTGTTTAAGTTCCAAGTTGACCAAACTTTTAATAAATTCACTCTCATTTTGGACAGAATAAGTATGTATGTTGTCATTGTTTCTAGGGCTCGTGTGTGTTTACAAAATAAACTACTTAAATGTTACTTATCTCATTTAACGAACATATTTTATTTAGTTTTATGCCGAATTTTCGGTAAATGTGTACTTGTTTTAGAGAATTTTAACAAATGGCAAACAAAATGGTCAAAAATAATTTAATTTTTGTGTAAATTGCTTTTCAGACAGATTATGTACAAATTAATGTACATATGTACTATATGTACGTACATATTTACGAAAATTTCAGCAAAACATTCCATATCGAGTATATAGGCAAAGTTTTATCTTATCTAAGGAAGAAGGCATGAACAGTGAACACATCTCTCATTTCTCTCTAAAGTTCACATATGCATACATATGAACACATATATATACATATATATATGTTATTAATAATGTAAATATGTAAAATTTTAGTCCAACTGATGGGTCGCTCACTCCTACTCTCATGTTTGAAATTTATCAGTATGAGTGTTTATATGTATGTACATATGTAATTTAATAGTATCGTTTCGCTGCCAATGTAATGGATGAAAGTTGTAAAATCTGAACCGAGATGAAACCAACATTTTTTCTAAACTTATCTCAAGGTCATAGAATATTTTCATTGTTTTTGTTTTTTAATAATTATTCAAATCAAATGAAAAGTTAGAATGGTAATTGAAACATGACGTCACCTATGCTTCCTGAACTCAAACGACAAACATTTGCAAACAGCTAGGTGTTTAAAGTTAAAATAAAAATGTAAAATATTAGTATTGTTAAAATTTTGAGTATTAAGGTGTAAGGTGTAAGCGCAAACGTTACCAAAATATTTAAAATAATATACACATATTCCCTTCTTATCGCTTACGGTGTCGGTTCTGTCTGAAAAAGAAAATCGAAAACTCGACCAAAGGGTGATTTAATACACCAATTTTAGTGTATTAAATTGTCAATTGCATATCGTTTATAAGTATGCTTCCATAGCTCCATCAAAGTAGCGAAACAAATTTTGAACTTTATTTTGACAGCCAATGAACAAAGTTGCAAAGTAACAAAGGTAAATAAAACAAGTTGGAAAGGCTAAGTTCGGGTGAAACCGAACATTTTTGGAAACTACTAAATCTCTTTAATTCAGTAGGGAAAAACACCAGAAACCTTAAATTTCATGGCAAAGACGTCACAGAAGAGCTGCAATAAAATTTGTATGCAAAATTTAAAATGGACGTGGTTCCGCCCACTTATGAGGGGAAAACCAAATCTCAGAAACTCTTTCACCAATATCAACGAAATTCGGATTTTCTTAGCATCCTAATGCTATACTCCGAAATCGGTTCAAGACCACGCCTGCTGTCTTTATACTACAATTTTGAAGTCCATATAATTCGTTCAACCTACAATATATGAGTTAAGCACTAGAAAAGATATCGGAACAAAACTTTGCACAAATTTGTATTTCTAGTGAGACATAACCCGTATAAAAATCACCGAAATCAGACAATAACTTTTCAAGGCCATAAATCTCGAACATGAGGACCACGGAGTTTGCGGCTGGTTTTTTATTGAAAATATCCGTAAATCTCTCAGATATTCCAAAGAAACTCAAAGGAGATCTGTTATTTCTAATAGTGTGCCTCGGTTCCATTGTTTATTGCACGATTATATAATATATATATATGCATGTACCTATATATAAAGAAAAATTTTTAGTGAACCGAGTAGAAGACTACATCAATAAAATATTTGTATGATACGACCGACTGTCATCATAATTGCAAATGGAGTAGAAGATAAAAAATAAAAGGTGTGATTGCGATGTTTCTATTAAAATTTAATTATATAAGTTTTCTTTGGAGATAAACAATGAAATGAAAATTTATAATTAGTATTTAGTTAAGAACTTCCGATGCAGATACCTGTATAGAGGATTATATTGCCATTTCAGCTAATGAAATATTAATTGAATAAACGTGTTTTGTAGAGAAATAAAAAATATAAACAATATTCTAAAAACCATGTTTTCGTACATAAATATATTATTATACATGGCAATGGCATGGCATTTCAATTGTATAGTTCGCACGAAGCGGATAATAATATTTCCACAATAATATTGCAAAACTTTTAAATAATATAACAAAGTACTGACATTTGGATGTAACATTTGAAAAATAAATAAAATCATAGCACATTGCAACAGACTGCAAAATTTGGGTAAATTCTCTGTATTTCAAAATTTATTAAATATATTGTAACGAAAATGGTACCAGAACAAACTAGAATCAACAATCGAAATCGATAGCTTGCCAAATTTATCCAGACATCGATATTCGTAGTTGCCAGAATGTGGCGATGTATCGCTTACAATCGACTATATAAGGGCTGTCGGACTGGCAGCAAGACACAGTTCTGATAAGAGAGTTATCCAGTGAGGACAATTCTAAAGGGAGAGTTGTCGAGCAAAGTGTAAACAAGTTATAAGTTAGAGTTGTAAAGTAGAGTATTGAGTAATAAAGTGTTAAGTTATAAGAAATTAGAAATAAAGATTAGTGTATAGCCATTAAAGTGTGACTTTTATTTGACCATCCAGTGATCGAACTCAGGGTAGAGTTTCAGCGTTAACGACAGATTTTGGATATCCGTTACAATATGTATAATATGTTTCCAGTAATTTTGTTTAACATGTATAAATGTCCATACGTGGTATTATTCTGAATATACATATGTTCATTTAAATATAATAACATATTTGTGTCGTCCGATGTACAATATAATAAAGTGTATAGTGGCTATAAAAATCTAAATCCTAAAAGCAACACTGTGTTATTAAAAATAATAACAAAAATTACGAAAGTTGAATGAAAACGTGTGGCAGCATATTAGTTGTATATTTTCTAAACTGGGTTCATAATAAGGATATCATTATTGAGTACTCTCTTACTCTCATATACTAATTTGTATAATTTTTCAATACTTGTATGCTTTGTTCAGTGATAGATCACAAAATAAAAATGTTGTATTTTGCTTTTGTGACGTCATAACAAAATCAAAAGAGTGGCGTATTGCGAACTCTAGTTTAACTTAAAATTTAATCAAATTTTCTGTCTGTGGCAACATTGAAATATACGTGATTTAATTCATTGAGTTTAGTAGATTTGTTTGCAATTTTTATAATGTCTTCTTCAAATAACGACAATAGCAATCTGATGGATGAGTTTGAGGAAGCTTTCCAAGCATGTCTTTTATCTTTGACTAAGCCAGAACCCAACACAGGGACCAATAAAGATGAAATCGAATTGGAAGTACAAAAAACTACAAATCGGTTTATTGATGTTGCACGGCAAATGGAGGCATTTTTCCTTCAAAAACGTTTCCTTGTTTCAACTTTAAAGCCAGATATGTTAATAAAGGATGAAAATCAGGATTTGCGTAATGAGATTGCCCGCAAAGAACAACTACTGAATAAACATTACAGTCGGTTAGAGGAATGGAAAGCTTGTTTATCTGATATACAAGCAAATCAAGGAGCACACAACAGACCCATAGGAGGAATAGGGGGTTCGGTTGCTGCCATTGGAGATTCATCGGGTGCAGCGATGACAGGAATTGCAGGTCCCGGCAGTTTGAATGTCTCACAAGCTTCAAATAGATCTGGTTCTGGAGGAATGCTAGGTAGCGTACCAACATATGGTGTGCCTAGACGATTTTAACACTATAGTCGTAATTAGCCATAACAATTTTTTTAAATTAACTTAATTTCCAGTATATTTAATGAAACTTTCTTCAAAAACGAATAAAGCGCTTTAGTCTAATAGCTCAACTGTAAAGATAAAATTAAAATGACTGAAACCACCTTTGCATTGTTACTATTATAACATTTACTAGAACTATGATAGTTTTGAACGTAAACTTCTTATCAAAAGAGTAATTGCTTGTACATTATATGTATTTTAGCTATTATGTCGATTACTAATTAATGGTTTCTTAAGTTTATAAGATGTCTTGTATATACAAATCTTTTTGTAAGTTTTTTTTTTTCATTTTTCAAATTCATGCACAAAACAAGATTCCTAATAATAGCGCTCTCTTTTAAGAGTTACTGCTACCACAGTTCTGCGTTGCGGCATTTGACTTGTCCTCGCTCTGATTTGAAATGTTCACAGCAGTCCCTGTATGTGATGCTAAGGAAACCACTTTCATATTTTGTAGTGTTTTCAGGTTTAACGTATTGCCTTGAAAATTTGGCGAAAGGAATATTTGTCCACCGCCCTGTACAGCTAATACCACACGTCCAACATTTGATGCTTTCACGCCCTGATTGTTATCAATATTTGATTAACTAGAACACGTACATATGCTGATTAAAAAGTACCTGTTGAGATGAATTCTTAACAGAGACTAGCTGCGTTTGTGACTGTGTTGAAATCTGTGTAGAGGGCTGCAATTGATGGGTCATTGGAACCGATTGTTGCGGCTGTTGCAACCGTATTGTCTGCCCGCTAGAACCGAGCACTACAGTCTTTGGTAAGTTCATCGTAGTCGCATTGTTGCCTGACTCATTCCCGTTATTTACACCCGAAACCCCTGTTATTGCAGAACCGGTAACTAGATTTCCTACCGATAGGTTTGCTATACGTTGTTGAACTGTCGGTCCATTTGAACCTACAGTTTTCCCTGATGCTTGCATCTGTTGAACTCGCAATATTTGATTTCCCATTATTACAGTTTGCATTTGAGCTCCTTGATGAGTAGCAGTAACACCAATGTTACTACCATTATTTGTGGACGTTGAATTAACTATCTTATTTTGTTGCACCTGAAAGATATTACATATTGTATTTACAGATTAATATGAACTTATAATACTATTTTAAGCATCAACTTACATTTCGCTGTAATTTTAACGTTTGTCCACCAATTACTACACCAGTAGGAATCTGTTGTACTTGTGCTGAGCTTCCAACATGTTTAGCTATATTTGTAGAAGGCTTTGCAGCGAAAACCACTTGTTTACCTTGTAGGCTAGTTACATTAAAACTATTTGAAACACTTCCAATGTTAGACGTATTTTTGATTACACGTATATTGCCCCCTGCCGTTGCATTAGTTAATGAAGCCGTGGTCACTCCAGCTTTGCCGAGTACTTTGGTTATCTGAGGTGTAGTCATTTGTCCGCCAGCCGATACGAAGATTCGTCCAGTACCTCCGCTTACAAGTGTGGTTTTTGTTCCCGTATTCACGCCGTCAGTTGTTTGCGTTGTCGCAGGACGATATGCATTAACATTTCTTGGTTGTGATACAACGGTATATGTATTTGTATTCCCGGTTGATGTTACAAGTTGGGGCTGTTGTTGCTGTGAAATATTGGATGTGTGAACATTTTTAACTATTGCGCCAACACCGCCACTTAGGTTTGTTTTCACTGAAATATTGCTACTTTGCTTTTGTAACAAACTCTCCAGTGATATTATTTGGCCAGTGGAAGTGGTGAGAATACGAGTTCCACTCGCTGTTGTACCTACGGAATTGTCACTAGCAGCTATTGTCATAGTTTGCTGTTGCTGCAGAGGCTGTGAATTCGTCGAACCAGCCTTTAATATACGTGGGAGGCCTTGGGCCTGCGAAACCATCACAGCTAGAGCCTTATTGTTCGCTTGATGTCCAACTACAACGTCGCTAGTTGCTACCGTCAAGGGTTGAGCACGCGAAACAGCTTGATTAATTTGTGATTGTGTGCATGTGGTCGTTGAATCACTGGAAACGACATGAACGGACTTTAATTGGATGCTTTGTTGTTGCTTTATGTTTTGAAGAAGAGTTCTCTGTTGTTGAGAAGTAAGATTTGTTGTATTTATAGTATGTACTTTTTCCGCTAACGATGACGTTGAAGAGGTTTGTGAACCAACAGATGCAGCTCCACTAACAACGGTTTTGTGAACAATTCCTAAATTTGATGTTTGCTGCATATAAACTTTTTTACCTATTGGTTGTGTATTTAGACTACCAGATTGAGGAACAACAGCACTATTTTCTGAAAAAAAAACATATTTCACTATAAAAGCTTATAACTATGATATATTAAATTACTTAAAAGTGTAGACTTGTCAATGACACGATGTTGCGGATTCGATACCGGCGATAAGGGTGAAGACTTCTTCACAACAATCTGCTGATTTTGCTTGTGTTGCAAACTTGCAAATGTATGTGGAGACATTTTTATAAGTGTAGAGCCGCCAGCTGCAGAAACCATCGATGAAACGCCAAAAGTTTGCGTGCCACTACTACTACTCATAAGCGATATATTACTCAAGGATTTGGTTTGTGGGGTTTGAACCCGGGCTGTTCCGATCCCACCACCTCCCGTCACAACACGATGACCGATAACATGAACAGGAGGTTTTCTGGAAGTAACAACCGTTCCAGTTGATGCAGATTGCAAAATTGATTTTACTCCACCGCCACTGATACTTGGCACAATTCGAATGATATTTTTTCCATGAGATTTGTTTTGTTGTACTTGTTCTGGTGACAAAGTTTCCACACCAGAAACTAACTTCGTGTTATCCATGTAAATCGTGGTGGAACCATCCGTGGAAATTGATGAAAGTGGTAGGCTTCGCAAATTTGTTTCTTTGGTCATTATATTGGGAGCTTCAACGTCAGTGACATTCGAAATTGAATTTGACATGCTGATCGGAATGATGAAACCTTGTGTATGCTTCTGTTGTTGCTGCGTATAAACTATATTTTGTTGTTTAAGCACTTGCTGTGAAGTAGATCTAGTTTGCGATGTCACGCTTAATGTAGGCTGACTCTTTATTTGATTGATAATAATAGGCTTATTTAACGCCACTTTTTTGCCACTGAAAGTGGCACTAAGAGATGAAGGCTGTTGTGATGCTAGTGAAACGGATGCACCTGTTGACGATGTAACAACTGTCGCATTGGAAACGTGTACTGTTTGAAGACCAGATGGTGTAGCAACAATGATTGGTGTAGAGTTGACATTTCCCGTTGTTAATGTTGTTAAATTGGACTTGATTGGTGACATAGATAAAGTTAACTGTTTATTGACTTGATTTTCTTCGGAAACCACATCAGTTACAGTTGTATTTTTTGGAAGAATTGCCATGCGTTGTTGCATTCTTTGGAGTTGAGGGACTTGCGTATCAATACCACCATTGTTATTGATCTGTCGATGCTCTTGATGTCGTTGCGACTGGGATTGTACAGTTGTTTTAAGTAAAGATTTCTGCTGTTGATGCGGTATGTTGTACTTTAATGGTGGGACAGGGAGCGAACGATTCACCGATGGTTTAGTTATAACAAGGGGAATTTTCTGTTGCGTTATGGCACTTTGACTACTAACAATGATTGGGTTTGCTGGTACTAATGCAGGCATCGAAAAAGCGGCGCTAACTTTTGTGTTTGTGCTTGCTGTGCTCATAGCTCCTCCATTAGGCTCATCCTCACATGTAATTAGACCAGAATTTGAATCATTAAGTTCTGAAGTTGGTTTGCCTATTGCGACCTTTGTTTTAGTTTTACGATGTACTACTTTTTTGGATTTTCCTACCCCCTGACTTTGCTGATGTATTCTTTCAAAATCATCTTCGCTTCGATTTCGGTGCAGATAGATCCAAATTTTACGCTTCGGATCATAACGCACACATGGATCATGTTCTGTGTGCATGCGATCCAAAGCTCCGCTGACCGTTGTTTGCAGAACATTTTCACCTTCCTTCAAGTTTATATATTGAGAGCTCTTAAGCAGTTCGGCAATATCGGCTCGAGTGCCTTCACCATTCGGTAAACGAGCGGTTGCATCACGAACTAATGTTAAAATGGTGACAAAATTTGGACGATTTCCAATCATCATACTATGTCCACGGGCCTTGGTTAAAGCATACATTTGTGTGTATATTCCTTTCACTGGGCCGACAACACTTTCATAATCATGCATACGGTAAGTGTAGGCGCGATGCGGTTGTTCAAAACGTTCACGTTCCTGTCGTTGGAACTCAACAATTTCCTCGGGCGTAGCTGCACAAACCGTCCATGTTGTAGGACAGCGTGGTGGAGGGGGTGGCGATACACCACCATCAAATGCTACTGGAGTATCGTCTATTTCGTTAGACGGGTGAGTGGTATTATTTATTTTAATATTATTTGAAGATTCCTTAGCATCAGCTGTGATTACTTGGCTAATAGCTGTCGGGGCTCTATCCGAAATTTCCCGACGTTGCAACCAATAAAAGCACAATTTAGAAAGGCGGGTGTCAGAATCTCGACCCGCTCCTATCCACTGAAAAATATTTTGTTGGGATTTGAATTCCAAATATGGAACATATTCGTCTGGTTGATCGGAAAAGTCTCCAGCCAAAAAATTTATAGCAGATGTTAATAGTGCTGACCAGTTATCAGACTGAGCATACCAATCATTTAAAGCAGTAATAGGATTCCGTAGCCAAACATCGATACGCATACGTAGTTCATTGTATTGCATTCGGTGATGAGGTGTAGCACAAAACAAATCACGTATAAGCGAAAAGAAGCATGCATGAGTCTCCTGTATTAGTTCAGTTGATTCACTAAGAATCGTTGGATTATTACTTTTCGGTGGTGAAGTCATTGGTTGATTTTGTCTTTTTATTGGTGTTACAACTGCTCCGGTTGAAGACAAAATATTTGTTGCATTGCAATTTAAATTTGATCGGGCTTTTTCTTTGACAGGTGTTTTGTTCATTTTTGAAAATATAGACTCTAACTTGGGTATATTGTGTTCAGCTGAAGTACTTGCTCCAATATTTTCTGCCAACGGATATTTACCCTGAAAGTCAACGCTACTAGCGTCTTCCTTATGGGGAGTTTGCAAAAGTTTATGTGGAGGCACTTCAGTCGGTTCAATTGTGGGTAAAACCACTTCGTTTGAAATTACGAAGCTTGGTAAACCCTCCTCGCAGCTACCATAGGTCTCAACTTCTTCTTGTTGAAGTTCAACTTCTCCATCCAGTATATTAAATGGAGCACCATCTTCAGGAAGAAATGGATGCTGCATAGTGCCATTTGAATGTTCCGATAAACGCTGTTGAAATTGTTCTCCCTGTGGTTCTTTTAGGTTTTTTGAAATTGTCTCAGCCGAATTATTATCTAATTTGATCTCTATTTCTTTCTTTCCAGATGTGCCAGCATATGTATCATTAGTCGTAATTGGTACTAATGCTGGAGGATCACAATAAGATACAAGTTTAGGTTTCGATTTTCTTCCGATAAGTTTGCTCGCGCCAAAAAGTTGTTTAAAATTTCCACCCAATTGTGCCCTTGCACACACATCTCGCAATCGTATATCGGATGTTTCAAAGTCTGGTAAAGTCTGGAATTTCAAAATATTAGTCATATGTAAGCATAATAAACATAAATAAATACCGGCTCTGTAATTTTTCGTCTCTTGTGTTCCCGTATATACGATCTAAAATTTCTATTTGATAATTTATATTGTTTCGTATTCTGGTCACTGCGTATCACATCTTCATCAGACAGATTTTTTCTTCGCTTAAATAACGTACTGAAAATTAAGCGATCAGAACCAGAAGCCGGTAATTTCAAAACAGATGGTATTTCAGACTTCAAATTGCAATAACTGTCATCTGTAATAGTTTCAACGGAGGAACCGTCCTCTTCATCAGCACTTAAGTCATTTGTTTTAATACCCAATTGATCTGTTATATGATCCAATTCTTTTCGAACACGTTTTCGACAACGTACAGAACATAATTTTGTGTCAGCATGGAACGTGTTTTGTTCGCGCTTTGTATTACGTTCTGTCCGAAGTATACTATTTGGGGATGATTTGTAAGCAGTTCGCAACAAGCGTTCTCTAGACAAGAACAATTCTTTTGCTAGTTGACTAACCCGTTCACATCTTTGAAATCGTTGTTCACGTCGACGAGATTTTGAAATGTTTTGGCGTAGACGTAAAACGTCAGGCCTAAAATTTCCACCTTCCAATTCTTGTTGCAAGTCACAAAGAGGAGAGTGACCAAATCGCATTAATTCTTCATTGAAAAGCATTGATAAAGTTCGCCGTATCTCCAGAGATGTCTCTTCAGGACTAAGTATATTGGTGAAATCCGGTAAATGTCTCTCCACACTTGCTCGAATCAATTCAGGAATATTATTCCATGTTTCTACTGAAAAAAACTCTTGGAAGATTTTCCTATTTTCACATAAACCTCGAGGCAAACGTATCACTTCGTGTGTGATTTTAGCTAGTTCAAGTGTATCCAACAGCGAATCATTCACGTCTGAACTAGAAGTTGAAGAGCTCATACTAGAACTGCTGCTAGAATTCGTATCGCTATCTTCGAGTGCACCACCAGAAGCACTCATCTCTGAATCGGACATTGCGTTGCTCATATCCTGTTTTATCCGTTGCGATATAGTCACAATACTTTTTATTTTAATATCGCTTTATCAGAGTTTTGATTATTTCACTGTAACGTATAAATAATACAAACAAAAGTTGTCAATTAATTTCTCTATACCAAGAAGGGAAATAAATCTTTCAATGAATGCAAAAGTTCTTGCATCATCGTTTGCTTTTTCACAGCAAATATGGGTCTATTGATTGTACCTCATTTAAACGAAAACAAGAAGTTTTCCATCAAAATTATTTAATTTCACTTCCCTTCAACTTCAAAAGCTCACCTATTGCAAAATAATATAACATTTACCCACGTTTTTTACCCTAACGCTCACTGAATTTAACTTTGACTCAATTATGTCTACGTCGATGTTGCCTTGCGAGCAATGCGGTTCCCTCATTACAAATTTTTTCCTCATCTGAACATTTTTTCAGTTTTTCAATTTATTATTTTTCGGACACAGCCTCTCATTTCTAAACTATTTCAATTTCATAAAGCATTGAACATACCATGAAATGACATTTGATTGTCAACTGCAGTACATTCAGTTCTAGTTAAAATTATATTTTGGCGAATTCACAGATTCGATTATTTTATATCAAGTGTTGCATCCCATGAACACAGCCGATTCCAGTTTCTAGTAAACCAAACAACAAAATGCAAGGACGTTATAAAAAATTAGAATGGAAATTAGAATTTCTTAAACTGAAGATATATTTATAACATGCAATAACATAAAATGTATTCCTGATCCAAACAGGCTAAGATGACCAAAAGGACAGTGAATCCGAATATGTAACAGACTAAACGTTCACATATGCTTAATGTATGTCCTGCATGCCAAAAATTCCCAAGTGATTCTAACAACCGTTTTGAATACTTTTAAGGAATGTTGTTGATATTACGGCCCTTAGCCGGAATGTTTAAACATTGTTTCATAAGAGAGAAAAACTTAAGAATATTTCGTTTTAAAATCGTTAAAAATTTAAATTAATTAAGGCCCAGAAAAATATTGGTAAGATATTATTGTGAATAATTGATTTTCTCGGACACGCGAACGCTCAACTGGAAGTATACTCACGAAACACATCTTGTCGTTGATCTGTGTATACCTGCAAAGTTACAAATTCCGATTTTTAGCGGCGTTTGATTATTTGTGTTTTTAAGAAGGGATCGTAGAAAAATTCTTCGCAAAAACGTAAAAGATAAAATTAAATGATATTTTCTTTTCTTAAATATAAATTATTAGAATATATGGGACGCACATTCCTATTTAGTTCGGGAAAACTGAAGATTTAATTCTTCAAAAAAAGTAAAAAGTAATTTTGCTAGCAAATATGCACATACCGCCTATCTTGGTGCGTTTACATTTTTATATACAAAATTCTTTTGAAAACTTTAATGTGGTACATTACGATACGAATTAATACTGCTAAAGAGAGACTTCCGTTTTCCCACGATTAAGTGTTTTGTGCATTTACCAATCTTTGAGTAAAATTTTAAATGTAGTAACTCGTTAAAAACTTGCTTACATCAGAAAGAAGGAACAGATAGTGAGAACCAGAAAAAACAAGTAGTTTGGATTGGATGCAGGACAATGCTGTCAAGAAATATTTACAAACCATTTTTTAAATAATTTGCTTGCATATGGATTAATATATTTTTTTTTTTTCAGATTGGAAAAAACTGATGTTTTCGTTTACGGTGGAAAATTGATCACTATCTAAGGACTGGTGAAAACTGTTTGAATAACAGGAACTACGTGGTTTATTTGTTTGTAAAATAGCATCTATGGGCCAAGAAAAAGTACACTCGGATTCTGATGCAAATTCAGCGGAAGACAGTAATATTCACAGCGCAACGACCAATAATAAAGTTAACTCCAAATTTGATCCCGAAAATAAGGATAAAAATGAATCTGATTCCCTCAGCGCAAGAAGCACAAGAACCCGTTCATCGAATATATTATCTTTAAATACAAACTCTGAAAAAATAGCGCCTCTGCAAAAAACTGGAAATGAATTCAAAGTGCGTGTTGTACCTTTAGAAAAACTATTGGAGAGACCAATAGGGAATAAAATTAAAGAAAATAATAAACTGATATCGGAAACCCAGTCAAGGCGATTGCCTGACCGCAAGAATAGAAATAATTGTACATTAATAGAGTTGAGTGACAGTGAGGATAGCGTAGGAGACCAGGAAAAAGAAGTATCAAAACCAAAAAAAATTAAATCGCTTTTTGCAAAATCAGGCGAGTTGGCGCAAGACGAAAAATCGAATCCTTTTGACGGAGTACTGCCCCGCATCAGGCAGTGTACTGTTCGCATAAAAAGGACAATTTTTCCAACATCTTCAAGTCTCTTAAATCAAAATTCGACTATAACTAAAGTCAACGGTGGAGATAAAACTATAAAAAATCAAAGCAAGGAAGATCTTGGTTTTAGTAAAAAGAATCCATACCTCGAAAAAAAGTCATCAGCATCGATTAGAAAACTAGTTATGAATTCTGATTCAGATGAATCAGACTCGGTTACATTTGAAAACGTTAACAACTTTGACGATCATTCTGAAGTGGAGTCGGATGACAAAAGTAGTGATAGTGAAGTGATACCAGCACGCAAAAAGAGAGTTTTTAATAAAAGAAAGAAAAGTAGTGATGATGATTCCGACTTTACACCACAACCCGTTCCGAAAAAGCGTGGACGACTCCGTCGTGGTAAAGATAGTAGTGATGATGATGATGGTGATGACAAGCGAAAGGGAAAGGTCAAAAAGGATGCTAAATCAGATGATGAAGATGCTGATGAGAAAAATAAAAACAAGCGCAAACATATCCGAAAAATAATAAAAACCAAGGATCTCGACATTACCACAAAGAATGCTACTAAAGAGGAAGAAGAGCGACGCAAACGCATAGAGGAACGTCAAAAATTATATAATCAAATATACGAAAAGCCGGAAAATGTTGAAGTAACGGAATTAGTACTAGACTTTGATGAAGATACTAAGAAACCATTGTTGGAAGTAGATAGAGGCATTCTAAAAAAATTAAAACCTCATCAAGTAGCAGGTGTTAAATTTATGTGGGATGCTTGCTTTGAAACCATGAAGGAAGCTGAAGATAATGCTGGTTCTGGTTGCATTTTGGCTCATTGCATGGGTTTGGGAAAGACATTACAAATAGTCACTCTGTCGCACACTTTATTAGTAAGTTCAAGTCGAACAGGAGTAGAACGTGTATTAATAATAACACCATTGAGCACCCTTAATAATTGGGCACGTGAATTCCATCACTGGATAGCATTTGCTAATAAACGTAATGTGGAAGTATATGATATGTCCAAGTACAAGGACAAGCCAACAAGAATTTTTAAACTAAAAGAATGGTTCGAAGAGGGCGGCGCATGCGTTATAGGTTACGATATGTACCGTATATTAGCTAACGAAAAGGCAAAAGGTTTACGCAAGAAACAACGTGAAACATTGCAGCAAGCGTTAGTCGACCCGGGCCCAGATCTAGTTGTTTGTGATGAAGGTCACTTACTGAAAAATGAGAAAACATCCATTAGTAAAGCAGTTACTAAAATGAGAACTAAAAGACGAATTGTTCTGACTGGTACACCACTTCAGAACAATCTTAAAGAATGTAAGTACTCCGAAAAGCACAATTTCACAAAATAAGAAAATATAAAATACAGTAACGTTTGAACAATATTTCTGGTGTCAAATTTGAAAATAATTTCTAAATACAATTATTTTATTTGCATAATAGCATAAATATAGAAGTCTCCCTTCTTTGATTTTACATTACAGATTATTGCATGATTCAATTTATCAAACCAAATCTTCTTGGAACATATAAGGAGTATTTGAATCGTTTTGTGAATCCTATCACCAATGGTCAATATACAGATTCGACCGAGCGAGATATTCGCCTTATGAAACATCGATCTCATATTTTGCATAAAATGCTGGAAGGATGTATTCAAAGGCGTGACTATTCGGTGCTGGCACCATATCTGCCTCCTAAGCACGAATATACTGTTTATACAACTCTTTCTGATCTGCAACAGCAGATATACGAATATTACATGACGACTCAGAGGGATCTTAGTGGTTCTGATATTAGTGGAAAGGGAGCGCGTTTGTTTCAGGATTTTCAAGATTTGCGTCGCATATGGACTCATCCAATGAATTTACGAATGAATAGTGATACGGTTATACGTAAACGACAGCAGGCCAATGAATCGGACTCTATGGAGGATTTTATTGATGATGATGATGATGATGATGTTGAGAGTGTTACCGGTTCGGATACGTCTGTAGATTCATCGAAATCATTCGCCAGCGGTGGTGGTGGGGGTGGCAGTGGAAATGGTGGTGTACAAAGTAGAAGTAAAGTTGCCCGTTCGTGCAGTCGCAAGCAGATAGATAAAGATAGTGATATTGAAGAGTTGGAACCGCCGCAACCAGAAGCTGATCCGTCAGAATGGTGGAAACGCTTTGTTGAGGAAAAGGAGTTGAACAATATACATCATTCCCCAAAACTGGTGATACTAATGAACTTGTTACAAGAATGTGAAGTTATTGGCGACAAACTTCTTGTGTTTTCGCAATCCTTGCAATCTATTGATGTCATCGAACATTTTTTGTCATTAATAGACAGTAAAACTCGAGGATACGAATATGAAGGCAAAAATAATTAATTTTTACAAATATAAAGAATTTATTTATTTAATAATTTTTCTATTTTTAGGTGATGTCGGTGATTTCAAAGGTTACTGGCAGCCGGGAATTGATTATTTCCGTCTTGATGGCTCATGCTCCGTGGAAAGTCGTGAAGCTATGTGCAAGAAGTTTAACGATGTTAACAATTTACGTGGCCGTCTGTTTCTTATTTCAACTCGTGCGGGGGGCTTGGGTATAAACTTGGTTGCAGCGAATCGTGTTGTAATATTCGACGTATCTTGGAACCCTTCTCATGACACCCAAAGCATTTTTCGAGTTTATCGTTTTGGTCAAGAGAAACCGTGTTATATTTATCGCCTAATAGCCATGGGTACAATGGAGCAGAAGGTATATGAGCGTCAAGTAGCAAAACAGGCAACAGCTAAGAGAGTTATAGATGAACAACAAATTTCTCGCCACTACAATCAATCTGATCTACAGGAACTTTATACTTATGAATTGAAACCAGCAAGTGAACGTGAAATACCTATTTTACCAAAAGATCGCTTATTTGCAGAACTGCTCAGTAAACACGAAACGATGATATTTAAATATCATGAACATGACTCACTTTTAGAGAATGAAGAAAGCGAGAATCTTAATGATGCTGAACGCAAGGCTGCTTGGGCGGAATATGAAGCAGAAAAGACACGTAGTGTCCAAACTGCCCAATATATGTCATATGATCGAGGTGCTTTTGGTGGTCAGTTAGGCAATTCGACTGGCGGAGTAACCTCCAATCGTATTTTTGGTTTTCGCTCAGATGTACTGCTTCAGTTACTCAATATGAAGATCGTAAAGGATCATCCGGAAATAACGCATACACAAGCTCTACAGCTTGTTCCCACATACTTGCAACATTTATATACCGAAATGAATAACAATAATCCTACAATGTATAAAGAGCTGTTATCATTACACGCAACACTTGCTCACCCAAGTGGAATGTATATGAGTCCACTTTTATACGCAAATCAAAATCCGAATGCAGCAGGATATTACCAATCGTCCAGTGGACAGGGTGGACAACAGGTGCCAGCTGCAGGAGAGAACTCACAAGCCACTCCATCAGGTGCAGGATTTAGTACTGCCCCACCTGGCTTCAAAGAGAATGAGGTATACGAGATTGATTAAGTGGAGATTTCTTAGAAAAGATTCGCTCCGTTCTGGCTTAATATTTATGAATAACTAATGCACAGAGAATGACGAACGATCTATATTCTGAATGTAAGGAGGCTCTGAATAAATTGTATACATTTGTGTTTGGAAAGTTTACAGTCCTGATTGTATCGGTACTTGCTCTTAGTTGTAGTGACAAATATGTAGTTGCCCCCATGAGCACACTAATTATATGTTATATATATTTTAAAAACACCATCTTACAGAGTACGTAGAAATATCTCCGAAGATAGAATGTTTAAGTTTACTTTGCATTGAGGTTAATTATAAGAAAATACATATATTAATAATACATAAATATTCGTACATAAGCACCTTATTTTATTATTATTATTTTTTTTTCAAACACAAAATTGCAAGCACATAAAATCATTTGAGTGACTTTATTCAATAAATAACAGAAACAAGAAAATGTATATAGCGAATATTTCAATTATTTAAGTTCATATATTATGCATACGTCCATGGTAATCATGGTAACAATATAGATATCGGATGGAATATTCTTGAGATACATAAAGAAATTTAAAAAATGACAAATATGGTTTATGCATCGGTCATAAGGTACTAGTCCTGAGCAGATTTGAAAGTCTTCTCTTACTAGTTTTTGTTTTTATAGCAACTTTTTATTGAAATTTTGCAAATGAATTCAATATACGACAAAACCGTGAATGGATTGCAATCATATTTAATAATTCATTAGATTCATTAAATTATGCTTCATAATCGAGATATTTAAATCAACACAAATCGAATTAATACAAATCACTATATTAATTATATCAATGCAGTGGAAATACATACATATGTATCAATTGTAATAGTTTTTACTACTGATTGATATAATGTTAATGGAAATATTCTTACTCAATTAGACATTTTTATTCAGAGATATGAGAGAAAATGTAATATATTTGCTAGAATATGAAGAAAACACAAGCAGAGGTCTATACTCGAGAACATTTCGAATATATTTAGGTGAGACATGGAGGTCCGTAGAGGAATTGTTGTGCTAATTTTTATTCCAGTGTTATATGGAAAGTGTGAGTGTTTGGGATCCGATTTCATTAATTTTCAAAACTTATCGTAAGGCTGCTAAAAAACTTTAGGACAAATTTTCTAAATAGTCGACTAGTTGTTGAGGTATGAGATTTCACACAAAAGTGGGCGGTGCCGCGCCATTATCCGAATCACACGCTGGGTTACGTACATTCAAATTTAATTCTTCTGTGGACTTTTTATGCGAGTTAACGCACTTCAAATAGTTTTATGACAGGTGTGTTACTATGTCAGGACATTGTTCTAACTGCATATGTAATTTGGTAAAAATAGGACCTTGCCATTTAGAGCTACACAATTAAAAAAAAAAAAAAAACAATATCCCCTTTTGATACGGAATTTTAATAACATCATGTGTCAAAAACCATACCTCAGGAACTATTCGACCGATTTCAGTGAAATTTAGTACATAATACTCTCTTAACACCCTGATGACACGGATGAAAAATAGTGAAATCGGTTCACAACCACGCCTATTTCCCATATAACTCAATTTTGAATTCCATCTGATTCGTTAACTTTATAGCATATACATTAGGAACCAAAGAAAATAGCGGAATTAAATTTTACACAAATACTGTATTTGAGGTGTGGCATCACTTGTGGAGAAATTGTCGACATCGGTCTATAACTTTTCAAGGCCCCGTATATCGAACATGAAGAACTCAGTGCCTAGGGTTACCTTTCCGTGATAAAAATATGTCTTCTTCGATCTTCGTCTTTCGGTTATATAAGGTTTTTCTATTGCGTATAACCAAAGGCAACGGAATGGATTTGCACTTGTATCAAAATTTTGAAAATGTATTTGTGCAAAGTATCTTAAAACTCGTACACAGAGGATCCATGTCTGCATAACTGCAAAATAATAAAGAATGGTGTTACAAAACGATGTCGAAACGTAGGTACTCCAATTAAAACGATAACATCAAATTTATTGCTTTACAATTTCCGTTCCCGAGATTTTTTCGCATTACCTTTATCCTTTCTGCCGCCACTATTTTGATGATGTGGTAAAATAATTAAGACTCGTACAAATCGTCATGAAATTAGCTAGTAAAAAAAACTGGACGAATGACCAGCCGAGGCCGTGATCCTAAACAAATAAAACACTTTGTAAAAGTAGATATCCCGTTTTAAAAGTCTAACATGCACTAGAAAAAAGTAGTTTGTAAATGCCCTCTTTTGTTTGGAAATGAACAAAGCAATATTTTTATACGTAAACATCTCCCTTTTGAAACGGACGCTCACATTTAAAGCTTCTTTACTTGGAAACCCTCTCGTTCATATCATAATCCAGGTGACGAAATTGTGTATATTAGCACTAAGAACAAGACTGCATACTTGATTAAAAATAAAAATAAAAATGTAAATATCCCCTTTTGAAAAGTCACTCTTCAAATAATATCAAAAAGATAAATATGTACATTCTTACTCTGTTTACATTTAATCATTTTTAATATACTTTGTTTACACATAATCATTTAATACATGTATATAAATGGAACATTTTATGAAAGTATTTAAGTTACGTATTATTATGCTTTTTCAAGTGACGATTAAGACTAAACTTGAGTTCAAAGGATTTGCCACATATATGACAGCTAAGTTCAGATTTCATATGCTGTTGATAGTGGCTAAAAAGTTGTTCCGTGTTTAAAAATGGTTGTGTGAATTTTGGACAAGCAATATCTTTGGATTGAGTGTTACTTTCATCGGTTTCCTCATCGGAAGAGATAACTTGTGTAAAATCATTATTATTGCTGGAATTGTATGAGCTTTCTAAATGAACTTCGGTTTCTTCAATTAGTTCGTTAACATTATCTAAATTTGAAATTGGTATGGCCGGATCTTTTCTATCTGAGTAGTGAAATTGTTCATTTTGAAGTTCTGCATTGCAAAAGGAATCAACGTCAGAGCTATTTTCTTTGAAATGGCAAAGCAGCTTGTGTGTATTAAGTTGATATTGCGTAGGATAAAGTTGAGAGCATTGACTACAAGATAGAAGTTGTTCTTCCTTCAATAACTTACTGGGAGAATTGTTCTCTTCTGCAGCAATAGGCATCTCATCTTCTTGCGCATGTATTTGCCAAATATGAGCCTCAAGTATATTCTCTGAATCAAACGCTGAAAAAGATAATTAATATTAATTTTATTATATACTGGCCATAAATTTCAAGCTTACCATTATCACAGTAAGAACATTGCCATGATCTAAATCCATGAGCGCGCATATGAATTTTCATCTTCTTTCCCAAGACGCCTAAACAGAAATTTAAACAAATTAAATATGTAAATGTGTTAAACTTGAAAACAACCATTGTTATGTAATATTTTAAATTTCTGGAATTATTTTACTCACGTTTGCCACATTTAGTACATTCTATTTTGGAATGAAATGCTTTGATATGTTCTTTAAGAGTCTCACGCGAGTCACAGAAAAATCCGCATTGAGTACATTTAATATGTTTGCTAATTCTATGCCATTTCATATGAAATTTGAGACGTGTAGCAGTAGCATTTTTAAATTGCTTTCCGCATATATGGCACTCCATGTCTTTCAGTTCATGTATTCTCTGCATGTGCTGTTTATGCAATTCTGTGCTGGCGGACATATGTCTGCACAAATTACATTGCACTGGCATTTCTTTTTCTGCGTTTAATACAAATGATGAACCCGAGCTTACGGAACTCTCCAATTGAGACACGAATCTTTTCGAATCGATATCCGGAATTTGAATTAAATTCTCTGTTTGGTTGATTTCAACAACTCTCTCTGTACTCTTAATAATGCCTTCATTAAATGTGTTCTTATTTGTTGAAACACAATTCTCATTGTGTATGGGCGCATCATCTATAACTTCCTCTTTAATAGGAATGTGAGAAATATTAAAATGAGCAAAACTTCCATCACCTTCTCCATTGTATTCATTATCGCTTAGGTCGTCAACATAAATAAAATCGCAGATATTTTCACTCTTCTCATCTGGATCGGGCAGCTCCTTTTTAATATATATTCTATTTTGTTCTCGTATATTATATAAATTCTTCCATTGGGATTGTAACTCTACACACAGGCTCCGGAATTTAAAAACCTTTTGAAATTCCAGAATACAACACGTGCAAATATATTGCGGCAATCCATCATTTGAATTAATCTGAAAAGCAATGATTGGGCAATACTTCATTGTTTTGTTTTTAATATATATGCGTTTACCTCAACGTTCCAAGCAGCTAATTCTGATCGAATATTTGATAAGTCATACTCATCTGTGCACGAGTCAAAAATCTTACGTAGGAAATTTGATGCTGTCAAATAGAATATACCACACGTCCGACATGGCTCTATGCCATCCATAATATCGACATTCCCCGACATGTTAATGTAAGTGATACGATCCTGATCTGTTGTTTATAATGGAACTAGTTGAAAAAACCTAAACTGAAGCTATCTAGTACTCTATGTGACAATTTTCTTCAAAATATATTTACGTTGCCAGACCAACGAAATATTGAAATCACAAAAAACAGTTAGGCACTGATTACGAATTTGACTGAGCTTACACGAACAAACTTTTGTTGCGGTTACCAATTCGACTCTGTACGCAACAACAAAATAAAAATTGCCCATAATGAGAAGCAAAAGTTAAAGTTAAGAAGTTTAGCTATATTCGATTGGCTATTTTTCTGCTCGTTACCTTTGTGCGCTGCTTTCTTAACAAAAATTTTACATAAAAATATAACAACATGCAGTTGAATTCGTACAAGAGAGTATGTGCTACAATACTACCATTCACAATGGTTAAAATGGAACAAAGAACATACATGCCAAAACTAACAAAACAAATATATTTTTAACATTTTAAAATTGTAATAAAGTATAATTGATTAAAGATTAATTTAATTTAAAGATGGTTTTATATTTAACCTTTTTGCTATTTTTTATGCCCCTATTATGGTTTGTAAACCCAAATTAGTGGAATTGAAGTTAATGCAACTCAACAGCAGATCAGTAAAACAAAAATTTTGTATTACGAATTTTAATTATTTTTAGTTGGAAAAAACTTCGCGTTACCAACCTAAAAATGTGAAGATTTGTCAGATAACTGCTGATACATTTTAAACGAAAAATTTAAACAATACATTATAATTATTTTGTATGAAAGTGTGAAT
Source organism: Zeugodacus cucurbitae (assembly GCF_028554725.1). Lineage (NCBI taxonomy): Eukaryota > Metazoa > Arthropoda > Insecta > Diptera > Tephritidae > Zeugodacus > Zeugodacus cucurbitae. The sequence goes on from NC_071667.1 coordinate 634,373, forward strand.
AAATATTAGGTGCGTTTTATTTGACCATCACAAGCTAATATCTAAATCATGGACAAATAAAACGCACTTAGCGTGAATTGGCAATGCGAGCGCGATATCTCAGCTGATATTTAAAATATTTGAAAAAGAACGGTGGAATTTATAAATCAAATTTCCTTTTGTTTGCCGCTTTTCTATAATATTCCAAATTTTTAAGGAATCTACAATCATTATTAGATCCTGGATGGTCAAAATAAATATGGATAAAGTTTTTATTTGCCATTTTGCACATAGATGGAATTTAAAATTTTGGTTTGTTTAAATATTAAAATACACGCGTTCTTATGGGCACAGATTTTTTGACAACAACACGACTACGCGACAACAGACTTGTAGTTGTCGTTGTCGCTAAATTAGAAAATTTTCAGAATTAACTCTGCCGCCTGTCTAGGCTATAAGGCATAGACCTAGCTCGAAACAAAGGGATGACTATAATATTTTTGCACAGATTTAAGTATTTCTTCAACTGAGAAAATGGTGCAACACTATTGCTCATGATTAAGAGGACATTTTAGCGCAGGCTGCCTCTGTTTGAATTACGGGATAGTGCGTTCTATTGGCTTCCCTATAACGCTTAGCCATTCAATGGCAGCTATTGAAATAGAGGTATTGCCAGTCCATCACTTTTATTCATTCACAAAAGTTTGTTTAACAAAAAAAAAAGTAGTTGGCAATAGCGAGAAACCCCATTTATACACAGATACAAATGTAAACAAATAAAAATTTTAAATTCTATCGATGTTAAAAATGGCAAATAAAAACTTTATCCATATTTATTTTGACCATCCCGAATCTAGTAATGATTGTAGATTCCTTAAAAAATCATAATATTATAGAAAAGCGGTAAACAAAAGGAAATTTGATATATAAATGCAACCGTTTTTCTTTTCAAATATCATCTGAGAGTTCGCGCCCGCATTGCCAACACAAGTCATTTTTAAACGTATATATGAAATACACTAAATGCGTTTTATTTCGCCATGATTTAGCTATTAGCTTGTGATGGTCAAATAAAACACGCCTAATGTCAAAACAACTGGAAACATATTTGACTATAAAAATAAGTTTGGGTTATGTGACATTTCAGCGACGACTTTATTGCGACATCTATTAGCTGATGCAAGCATTTTAGTATTTTATAGTTTCTATTGTACAACATTTAAATAGGCGAGATGGAAATCGTTACGTTGTGAGACAGGTGCTACAATATTTAACGAAGGTACTGCATTACTTCGAATCATGTGTACAGAAGTGAGATAGCAATTGATACATGAAAATAGGTGCGGCCATATTGATTGTCGAAAACGAAGGCAGAGGAAGTTAACTTCGTTAAGCGTCCTTTGGTATTCGGTTGTATAAGAAATGAATCAACGAGTTGACAGCGGCGAGCAACGACGTTCATCGAAGTTTTGCGGATTGAAAGCGATTTAAATTTGATAATTTGTCAAATAAAATTGATTGAACCTGATTATTTGGCTTGTGAGATATATTTGGCAATAAGTATTTACTTGAAATTTAAGATTTTGTTTTCTTAAACTGTGAACGCTGATTTATAGCGGTTGAATTAGGAGAAATAAGAATACAGCAAGAGCAAAGCGGCGGCGGCTACTACGACAGCTAGAAAAAGGTGAAGAAGAGGAAGAAAAGCAATAGCAGCGAAGCAGTCGGTTAACGACAACGACTTTAGTGCCGGAGCAGAAGCAGAAGTAAAACGTTTGTCAAAGAGAAAAAATTCGTAGTAGAGAAAAGTAAAAATTGAATTTCGGAAACGCAGGCGACGACGAAAAAAGTGTAGAACGCTGAAAATTTTTGTTTTAAAACAACGCCGACGCTAAATTGAATATTTCAACAGAAACTGACCAAAAGATTATTATCGGAGGGTCTAATCAACGCAATTAAACAGAATGTCGGAACGTGAAAATAATGTGTACAAGGCCAAATTGGCTGAACAAGCTGAACGTTATGATGGTGAGTACATGGGGTGTCTGAAATTCTATTATATATAATTTGTGTCGTTTAAAATCAGTCCCGATTTATCAATCTGGGGTGTGGATTGAAGATTGGGAAAATTTGGTCTAGAAAAACACGCGGGGCTTGTGACGAAGACGACTGGTGCGTCACATAGTAGCAGTTAAGACGAAATTATTCTAAAGAAGCGAGATGACCGGAATGACAAGATAATGGAAACTTGTTTCTTTTTTTTTTTTTTTTGTTTGCCGGTGATTTCGATTAGCGTGGTTTTATTGCTTAAATTTTTTTTTTTTTATAATAGTGCAGTTTATTTAGAAGGATAATATATATGTATCTAAAGAATTCACTCAATGTCTATCGATAAAATATATACGAAGGAATACGAGGAGCTACATTTTCAGTATTACAACCAAACACACATGTATATGTACATCAATGACTTCCCCCCATTATTCCGTAGTGGGAGTGGGACAACTTTTATTTAAAATTGTACCATTAGAAGAAAAACTGCAAATTAACTGATATTTGTATATACGATTGTAACTACAATATAGATTCATTTATTAATAATGTTGCAGTGCGTATATTATATGTATATATGACATTTAATTAAATTTTTTTTTTCATTCACTATAACATTATATTGGAATGTCTGGATAGCAGTGGAATCATCAGAACATTAAGTTCATATATTTTGCAATGGATACTAATATCTTCCTTGCATGAGTGAGTAGTATGACTCTATTCAGTTTGAATTTGCCATCATCGTTCTTTTACATTTTGCTAAGAATTGTCATATCGCGTTGGATGTTTTTTTTTTTTCTTTACCTTTCCGCGAATATACGTCATTCGTATATGTTGCACCTCGTTGCCGTGGCGTTTCTTCGTGGCTAGTTGCTAGCGTGAAAAATCGATGAATGAAATCGATCGGTCATATGCAGCCGCAGTTGCCACTTACATTGAGATAGAAAAAATAAAAAAATCAAATATATGGGAATGACATGCTGACAAACTCATTTTAATCTTAACATTTCTATGTATAATATAGTTTATAGGTTATAGTTCTTTTGTGCTTAACAATACTACGAAAATTAAGCTGTTCTTACTGACTCTTTGTTAAGCTATATAAGTTCATTCAAATTTGACATTGTGTTCCCATATTCTATATGAAAAATGGACAAATGAAAATATGTTTAGATATTGGGATGGGATATTCTATAATTCGTACGCACTTTGTAATCGACTAGAAGTCATCGATTCGATTTATCAATATAACAACCTAAATATTTTCATTATTGTAATTATTTATAAGCAGTTTTTTTATGGGTAGAAAATTGTATTTTTTAAAAAATTTATTTAAAACTAAATACAGTTACTTAAACTATAAGTACAAAATATAGATTTATTAATCAGATTGCTTGATTAACGACCTCATTCATTGAAACGCTGGATAGGCGAGCCTCTTTATTGAGTATGTTTTCAAAAAAAGAACAGTGGTGGTCATTTGATACAAATATAATTACTTTCTGGGAGTATATTTTACAAATAAAATAAAAATTTTACAAAAAAATAAATAGCCAATTTCAAGAAAGCAATAGAAACGAGAGCAGTTGTAAGACAATTCGTCGGTAAAAATTTTCACAACTGAAATTATATTTTGTTTAGATATTCTTTCCTACTCTCTTCAGGATAAACTATAACTAATTATTATAAAAGAAACAAATTTTACTAAATTAAAATATAATTATTTCACTGTTTAATTAATTTACCAATAACAAGTTCTTTATAGTATCCTTCAAGTTGCTAAAAAAGTCAGCTAAAACTCCTACTCAATGTGTTATTTTAAATACACATAATATAATACTCAAATCGAGAAATATGCCTGCTCCAATACCAATAGCTGTATCCCAGTACTTGTTTGGATTTGACTTACTTTTAAGGTTTAAACAAATTATAGAATACTGTACAATACAAGTGATTACATTTTTATAACTGCATTCCGAAATGTCATAAAATAAATATTACTATCGTTGAAATATCGAAATAAACTGAAATGTTTACTCGAATAGAAATAAATAATTAACTAAATAACAGGTAATAACTAGGAATAGTCATTGTTTTCTACAAACATTTATCACATCGTATCTTAGTGAAAAATACATCTGTTCGTATCTACTCATTTTTTTCTTCATTAATTTACCAGTGCTGAGCAGTCGCACTTTTGCCCTTACCGGCGCAATCGTGTATTTGTATCCGTATCCTATTAGTGGGAAAAGGACAAATATATATATATATATATATACAATTAAATATATATAGTTATAGTTTGTTGACTGCGTTGCCGTTGGCAGTATACAACAATATGGCACCATACATTAACACGGTTATTTAGAATCAATGCAGTCTGTTGCCTTCAAAAGCGCAGATGCCGTGAACGGTGACGTTCGCGGTTTGTCTGTATCACATGTTTGTTCTCTTATTTTCGCACTAGTGGTTCATTTCTATTGCTATGGACGGCCTTGTCGCACTTATGTGGGTGAATGGTATATATACAGATTATGGTTTTAGCACTTATGTTAGAAGCATGGGGAACTGATTTCACCGGTATAGATAATACATATTATGTATTGTATGTTTAAATTTTAACATTTTTATGTTGAAATCTAATACTGCGTTAGGCCTGATTCAAAACATAAATTTATTATTCAACTGGAACGCATAAACACCAGGAATTCAATTATTTAAATATTACCATAATCGATATTCGAATTTAATTTGTGAAGGTAATAGTGTAGAGATGCAATAAGAAAACTAAAATTTGGGAGTTAGTCATGATTTTTATAGACAGTATTAGTTTTTAGTATATTTTTTTTTAAATTTTCACAGAAATAAATTAATAAACAATGAAATGATCAGTGCTAGGAATTAGGGACTTATTTATTATTTTATATTTTCTAATATACCATTCAACAAAAACTATAACAACTGCATAACGTCAATACAAAATTATCACCGCTTTAGTCTGGTATCCACGTTTTAATCAGCCTCAGCCCAAGTAAATGATTTGCATCATTTTTGTAGTAACTACATCCTCCAATTATATATATTTATATATACAGTGGAACTTCTCTAACTCGAATAACCATAATGCACAAAAAAACTTCCACTTAGAGAGACTTCGAATAATAGAAATTTTCATTAAAACATACATTTTTCAAAAAGCTGTAAAATATAGTTTTATACACAGTTTTATTTATTCACTTCAAATACAAAATTTTTATGTACATACGTTAAAATATGTATTCTGTAATTTCGTTTGCTATTGTTTGGCTCTTGAGGTCTATATCGCATGCCTTTGTTAGATGATTTATGCAATCCATAAGTGCAATATCATATTTTTTGTTCGCATCCGTACAATATAGAGGGACTCTTAAAATTCTGTCTCGATAGTAAAATTTTTAATTTTGTATTATGCCCTCACCAAAAAGTTCAATTTATGGAAGGAAATTTGTATGGAATTTGACTTAAAATCTTCAAGAGTTCGAGTTATGGAGAACTTCGAGTTAGGGAAGGAAATTTGTATGAAATTTAGCTTCTAAATGCTATTGCCAATTCAAGTGTTCGAGTTATGGAGATCTTCGAGTTATAGAAGTTCGAGTTATGGAAGTTCCACTGTATATATAAATGAAATAATCTGCATTTACTTAAATGGTGTAAAAATTTTCGGACAAGCTTATATGAGAGAAAATATGAGCGGACATCGAACTTCGACTTCTTATATATAAATCGAAAAATGTTATACACTACTTAAATAAGAATAATGGATTGATTATGCTCATATTTTTCGTAACTTATAGCGTTTTCTTTTCTCGATGTAAATGCTGCCCTTTAGTTTTCAACATTATGCACATGCTATAAAAGAACAAAAAAATGTCACCCTATTATGCTGGTCAACTCTCAGTCAAAATTTGAAAACCCGAGTTCAGAGCAAAATAAATGCATATTTTTTTTAAAAAAGAAAACGCTAATACACACTGTAATTATTACTGGCGAAATATGAAGACGAATATTTCGAGTTTGGAGACTATCTTCGAAAACGGATAATGTACTTTTTTACTTATGACTAAATCTATAAAATTGAATGGAAAAAAGTAGATTTTGCCCTATAGCGTTATTATATGATTTTGTGGAAAACAAGACATTAAGCAAAACAAATTAATATATATATATATATATGTATATAAAATTAATTATGTATATATCATATGGAATAATCATATGTATATTTTTTTACAGAAATGGTTGAAGCTATGAAAAAAGTCGCTTCTCTTGATGTTGAATTAACTGTTGAAGAGCGCAATCTACTTTCAGTCGCCTATAAGAATGTAATTGGCGCTCGACGTGCTTCATGGCGTATAATTACCTCAATCGAACAAAAGGAGGAAAATAAAGGCGCCGAAGAGAAGCTTGAAATGATCAAAACCTACCGCGGGCAGGTGGAGAAGGAATTACGCGATATTTGTTCCGATATTTTGAATGTGCTAGAGAATCATCTCATTAAATGCGCCACCACAGGTGAAAGTAAAGTATTCTATTATAAGATGAAGGGTGATTATCATCGCTATTTGGCTGAGTTTGCTACTGGATCGGATCGTAAGGATGCGGCAGAGAATTCACTTATTGCTTACAAGGCTGCCAGCGATATAGCAATGAATGATCTTCCGCCAACACATCCAATTCGCTTGGGTTTGGCGTTAAACTTTTCGGTAGAAATAAAAATGAAAATATTAATTATACAAATTTTAACTAAATTTGGATATGGTTGCAGGTATTCTACTATGAAATTCTTAATTCGCCCGATCGCGCTTGCAGATTAGCGAAAGCAGCATTCGACGATGCTATTGCCGAGCTAGATACCTTAAGCGAAGAGAGTTACAAAGATTCCACACTTATCATGCAATTACTGAGGGATAATCTTACATTATGGACGTCTGATATGCAGGCTGATGGTAATTAATCCATTTATAACTCATTTATTCAAAAATATACATATTAACTGATTGTTTCTTATAAGGTGATGGCGAGCAAAAACCGGAAATTCAAGATGTTGAAGATCAGGATGTGTCGTAATTTAAGTAACCCCACCTTACTTAATTATAAAATCCCCCCTCTATATACCTTTTCCTACTGTAATACAGCAGCAACAACCACACACACATTAAAACGAGAAACATTATAATACACTGCAACAGCAACAATGATATACATTATATACATCTCAATTGCATAAAAACAATTAATAAATCTTTTTCAGAAGAACACTTGAAACTAAAATATAACTCGAAACAAATTTCTCCTGCCCTGCTCCCATTCAATGTGTGAAAATTTTTGCATTAAACATAATTATTAAAATCAGAATTATTATTAAAACAACAAAATAATGATTATTAATAATAACGGTAATGATAAATACATCAGTATAATAATAAATATAATAAAAATCAACACTAATTATTTTAGAGCATGATATGATAACATTTAACTTAGAGAACAGGCAATACATTCGCACTTACACAGTTAAACGTTGCCCACGCAACATTCAGCATGTAATAGAAGAAAAACGAGTTTATTTTAAGGATTCTACATTAATGAAATATAAAGAGAAGAGGATAGAAATAATAGTAATAAACAAACAATTGTATCAATCAAATAAAAATGAGCGAACTACAGTCAACAGAAGTGATGGGAGAATTGATGAGAACTTATCTTAGTAATATTTGACATACAGTTTGAAATGGCAAACAACGCATAAATAAACGAAAGAATATAATATGCCTAAATTTTCGCTATATATAATTTTTATCGTTTTTGAATTGTAGGTAATAGAATGTGGGATGTATTACTGTAATTCTTGATGTTCAGATGATCAATAATAAGGAAATTTTTTCTATTTTACGATCTATATTGATTTTTGGGTATTCAGAAATTAGACTACTACAACAATAAGAGTGGAAATGTGTCGTCTAACATTTTTGAAGTAGTCTTCAGAAATATATCAATGGTGATCACCTGATTCGGCGACTGCTTAACAGTATTTGGGAGCCCTAAGGTGTGTTATTTCATCTGTGTACAAAAATTGTTTATGTATGCGTGTTGTTTGAAATTACATTTCATAACAATTATAATATATTCGAGAGTTTTCAAATTTGTTTTTCGAAGATTTCGCAGGTTGAACAAGTACAATGAACACACTTAATATTTAAAACAAATAATTTACATATGCTTCATAATAAGAACATTCAATGCAGGATTTTGGTTTATTAATGCGAATACGAATAATGTAAAGTGGCTATGTACCCAAGTACATGTGTAAGCGGAATATCTGAAATTTTTGAAAATAATGAATTAAACTGAAAACAAGTAAGGAAAGGCTAGAGGTTCGGGTGCAAGCGAACATTTTATACTCTCACAATTCATAGATGTAATTTTATTAAGATAACACACAATCGGACCCATAATATATTCGGCATAAAGTCCAATAGAATAACGAAAATCATTATGTATAGTATATAAGGGCTGAGGTAATTCCTGAACCGATTTCACTAATTTTCGACACCTACTATATAAGATGTCTCACACATTAACCGATATGTGTGGCATAAAGTTTGATAATCCGAATATAAGGTATGTATACGGGAGCTAGAGGCCGTTAGGATCGGATTTTAATCATTTTTGGTACAGAGACACTATTAGGAGAAAAAGGTTCCCTTTGAATGAAATTAAAATACCTTAGAGATTTACCGACATTTTCGGTGAAAAATTACTTATCGGCACTGAGTTCTTCATGTTCGATATCTGGGGTCTTGAAAAGTTATAGTCCCATGTCTACATTTTTAGCACAAGTGGTGCCACACCTCAAATAAAGTATGTCTGTAAAGTTTTATTCTGGTATCTTCATTGGTTAGTAATGTAATGGGAAGAAGGCGTGTTTGTGAACCCATTTCGCCCATTTCAATAGCAAGCCTTTCACGGTCCCAAGGAACATGTGTACCAAGTTTCGTCAAAATATCTTAATTTGTACTCCGTCGTTGCACGGCCGGATGGACGGACGCACAGACCGACATCCGGATTTTAACTTAGATCATTTTGATATATATAACCTTATATCTAACTAATTTACTTTTAAGTCCTAAACCATTAAACAACCGTTATGTGAACAAAACTGTAATACACTCTTAACAACTTTGTTGTGAGAGTATAATTGGTCCAATTTTTTGTCATAATTTTTATATACATAGATTGACACACCATTGTTATATGTAGGTATATTTAAGTTTTCAATTGACAATTTTTTGTTTGCTGAGTAAATAAAATAAACTGAGTTGCATTGGATTTTCGGTGGTGTTTGGTTATCGGAGTATTTTCATTCTGTCAAACAAATTTTTTACGTTTGGTACTGTACAATTCGAAAATTGTTGAAAAATTCGATTTTTTTTGGAAAAAAGGTATTTTTTTGAAAAGTTTAGTATGTTAGCGCACCTAAAGAGAAAATACATACATATATCCTTTTGATTTATCATGAGTCCGGATTGGAAAAAATAACATAAAAATTAGTTCCAAAAATAAACCATTTACCATTCAAGTCTACGACCAAGAATAATATAATACTGCCGTAATCTAGTCTTTCATCATTCTTGTCTACAGCCTAAACTAGTGAAAAAGGATGGAAGGAAAGTTTCAACAGTATAAACAAAAAATATTAGCTGTCAAAAACTCGTAGTTTTGGATTTAGTAGTTTGACTTAGGGTTTACTACATTCATTATTCAAAATCGTTCTGACGGGATATCAATAAGTGAAACTGGTGAGCCTAAGATGAACCTTTGTTGACCAACAATAACAAAATAATAAGCATAACTAACTTTTAAGTAAAATTATAGTTTCACCCGAATTTCGAGGAAGTTAGTCGCTTATTTCTGATATACATACATATACACATTTTCTTTGAATGGCTCAGAAGGAAAATGTATAACATTATTATCATTTGAATTTAGAATTTTGTATGTAAAACAACAATTGAAATCAATAAAAATGACAGTATACAATTATTGGGGTCGATCTTAAAAACATCAAAGAAGTTTTAAATAAGCAAGTGATATATTTTTTAGAAAGTTGAAGACTAAAAACGTTTTTTCGACACAGAAATCATAAGTATGCATTTGGCTCATATTTCACTTCTTAATTAACTTAAAAAACACGCTTTTCGAACTGAAGTTCTAAAGCAATTATCTGAAAGTTATACAAAGAGTGTAAGTTCGTATGTGCTTTTCAGTTCATTTACAACAAAAATGTGAAATGTTTACTTTATGTATTTCTATTTGTTTCTTATAATGCACTAATAAGAATAAGTATTTTTTATATTGCACAAATGTCACCGCTTAATTTGTCAGGGTTGAATATTCAATAATTTGTTATGCAAGTTGAAGGACAAGTTACTCGTATATATATTGTATATTCGCTTTTTAGTATAAATTATAAATATATATTTATTATAAAAGTTACACCTGCATATCCTGTGGAGGAGACATATACAATTTTATACTATTTCGGTCGAATTCGGTTCAACAATCGCGCTAATGACCGTGAATTTTGCGTATTTGTGTTCTTAATTTGTTCGTAGATGTATTCAACACTTTGCAAAGTTCGTGTCTGTAAATAAATTGTAGTAGTGTATATTATAAATATGTAGAACAATTATAAATCTCGAAAACAGTACTTGGAATTTTTTGGACAATATATATCTATATATGTGTATATAAATATATATGTATATGTATGTACTGTGTTCGAAATTATTCAAGTTATGGTTATTTACAATTAACTTAGGATCGATATGCGACTCCACCTTTACAGCCAGAAGCCAAAGATTGACAGCCAAATGGAAAGTTTTCTCACAGCTAAGGTTAGCATACCGGACGATACGTAAAAATAATTCCATTGCCACTGTGGCCTGGGTACGAAATTGTCGCTTACTACCCAGTATTTTCAGTTCTGCTAAGATATCATCAATGATTTGAACGCATATATTATTGACTTCAGTTAGATATTTGTAATCATGGCCATAAAGTTCATCATTTGAAACAACTGAAATTGAAAGACAACATAATTCAAATTCTGTTTGTAGATTACATACATATATATTTATTTTTACCACCGGGAATGTGATAAGGGAATTCCTCCAAACTTTGTACGTATAACATGTCTAGAGCATGCAAATACACAGTTACCATTCCACAGCTTTGATCATCGAAGGAAAATTTAGTGACCTCCGAAAGTAACAGACGTACCAGATACAACACTCCTTGATCGGGACTATCCTAGAATAAAAAATAGTCCAAATATTTTAACAATTATAAACGAGTTAAGTTAATCAACTATTCTTTATATTATTACTTACAGGTACTACCACCAATGTTGCTAACATATTACAAAGATAAGATACCAAATACGTCTCCAAAGAGCGTGGTTTCCCCTCGATTTCCACGGATCGTGGCAAATTACTCACTAATTGAAGGGCGGCCTCGAAACACGCGTCCGCTAAAAAAACATTGACAAATAAAAACATTAACTTCAACAACAAAATTTAATGAAGATCTACCCTGCCCCAAACATTGATTCAAGAGTGCCACCTGACCAGTCAGTAAGTATAGGTCCATTTGATTTTGAACTGCTGTAATACTAGGAATTGAAATAAAACAGAATGCTATGCATGCTTTAACAAACGCCCCAGTTTTGTGAGTACAATGTCCTTTAATTCCATGTCGTATCTCAACGGCTAATTTATTTACCGCATTTACCAACGTTATATAGACTGCATCCAAATCTGTGAAAACTCCACGTGCTTCCACATAGAAACTAAGCTGTCGTTCAAAATCATTTCGATAGCTAACTTTACGTATAAAACTGCTTATTAACTTCGAAATTTGTCGGCGTTCATCTTCTACGGTTTGAGCACTATTGGGAAGTAATATTACATTTAATGGAATCGATTGCAAATGAAGATTTAGGAAATTTAAATGTAAAAGTACTTACGTCACTGAGTCACTAAGAATTTTTCCAATAAACATTAGGGCATTGATCACAATTTCATCCGTTATAATATCTTCTGATTTATGGTGGAACCTTATCAGTATGTTTTTGCATACGGCTATCCTATTTGAATCTTTCTGGAAAAGATCTAAATAGGGTAAAAAATTTTCTTGAATGAGCAACAACTCGGTATTTTTAAAATATTGCAAAATTTTGTCTAAAATATTTTGCAACTGGGTATAATGTCTCTCATATGCTCGGCTTGCGTTCATTCGTAATGTGATTGTTCCTAACAGATCGTCGATGACAGTTACCTACCAGTATATAAGAACAAATAGAGATGTTTACATATGTATTTCGTACTTTGATGTTTTCTTCGTTACTTACAGAGAAATTTTCAGCAATAAATTGTGTCCATGTTTCTATACAATTTATGTATTCAGTTGGGTCGACGAAAGTGTCTATGGTATTAAAAGAAGCATTTAAAAATTGAAGGCTTTGTTCCGGAAGTGGTGGGCAGCCGCTAACACTGATGCCAAGGGCTCTGAATAAGAATCCTTTCGAAATGCCTTCTGTGTTACAACTTGCAAGTAACTTAACGAATTCTAAAGCATGTGCAGCAATGAACTCTGATTGGAATGCATTCAGCATGGAAATAAAAAGCAGTCCGCTGTAAAATGATTAATTAAGAATTTCATTATAAATGTTTAAATATTTGTTAATAGATCATAGACGAATTAATACTGTCACATTAACAATACCGACTTATTTTTGATTTCCTTGCATTCATTCATTATTTCTTCCGTGTAAATATTGCATTTGTGAACAAGGGCTAATAATATAAAATCCAAAGCGGGACTGTACAATGATAAATATGTTTCAATGCTGAGACGCTGGCGATTCAGTTCAGAACGAACAGTTCCACTAAAAATCTAAGAAGAATATTATTTAGATTTCTACGGGCTTTTACAAATCCTACAATTGATGTAGTCAATACCGTTGGATAAATTTTCAAGAAATCCTTAAAATTTTCTTTTATAGATTCTTTATCTGCTGTTACAGATAGACTAATGCGAACCAAGTAGCACCGTGCATACGCCTGCACTAAAGGGTCACCAATGCCACGGATCATTTTACCAATGCGAAGTACATTTTTATCGAAATCGCTGCAAAATACATGATATATGAATATATAACATACATAACGAATTAGGAATTTTGTAATTACTTAGGTGATATAAATTCATAACATTTGAGTATGGCCATTTCCAAATACAAACGTGGTAATAATTCTCGAATAGAAGCAATTTTAAAAAACCAATTTTGGCAAGTTTCTTTGGCGTTTTCATACAATGCATCAGTTCCAGTCGACTTCCTGTTGAAACAATAATAATGTTTTTACATACATATGTAAGTTAAACAGAAAATTACATACTCTCCCTTCCCCGTAATATTATTTGCTTTTATATTTAGTCGATCGTGTACCAATTTCCCAAACATATCAAGAATATCAGTTATAAGAACAAATTGGCTTGGGTAAAAGCTGAGTACTGAAGTGTCGGCAAGCATTTTTGAACACTGAATAACAATTTTTAAAGATCTTACGCGTTGATCATCTGTCCACGAGATTAATAATTCTTGATTTAATTGTTCTATACGTTGAATATATTCTTGTTGTGTTAAATCAACCATGTGACTCATGGAGGAATCATCAAATTCATCCAGTTGTTCCAAGCGAAATTTAACTTTGTCTGACACTACGGTCTGAGATTTGACTAAAATTTAAATGTGTAATATTTAAATACAATTAATGGAATAATTCTTTTGGATAATAATAGAAACAAACAGAGCTTACTTCCTTCACCACAAGAGTTTACTGTCGAAAGGAAACTTGTCGAAATAGACAGCTTTTCAGATGTTGTATAACGATTCAATATACCCAACCGTTTTGCGCCCCAATTTAAATTATCTTCATCTATACATTTCCTATCATTCCTTTTTCCCTCCTGTTAATAAATTAAGAATTAGTTAATTTTTGAGTTTCCAAACATATTTATATTAACTAACATTTTCTGCAGCTATCTGTGTTAAGGGATCCATAATTTCTTGATCTTGTCGTGCAAATAGTGACAGTGGATCCGTTCCGTCGAAGGATAAAGTGAGCGGTTCAACAGATAAGGAAATACTTGATGAAGCTCGAGAACTATTATCGCTATTGAAGTTACTTCGTTTATCTTTGCAGCCATATTTTGTACATTTACTTTCGATTACAGTCACGCCGTGTATCTTTAATGGATGCTCATAAGTTGTGTAACTTTTTAAATGGTTCTTCGACCCTTCATAAAAGTGTGGAATACACTCCCAGTCCGTGGCCATTTTGAAGAAATTAATGGAGCGTACTCAAAACAAATATAAAAAAACAAACTTTTCTTAACATCACATCGGAATACATTTCTTTCCCTCTGACATTTCTATTTACATTTACAGCAACTTGCTGCTCCGACAGACCATAGTTGTTATCTCGATAATCTTATCAGTGACAATATTGCTTGAATCAATACCCTGCAAGTTCATCTATCGCTGAAGAGCGGTTCCAGAGTTTGCTATTAAAGTTGTTATGAGTTTTTAATGACTCATTGAAAAAACTTGTTCATAATTTCTTAAGCATAGTACTAATGAACGTATTGCATGCCAGTTTAAATTCTAATTATTTCTTTGATATGCAATTATCAAAGGGAAACAGAAAAATAGTATATCCCTACTAATATTATATATCATTTTATAACTTTTAAGCACTTGCAATTTTTTTTAACAAGATAACAAATGCGTTCTCAAGCGTGTTGTTCATTATAATAATTTTACCCTGAAAATTGTCAAATTTATCGACTACTATATTTCTTATAAAAAACCAAGAAATTATGGCTGATAACTATAAAAATATCACGTTGTAATCATTGAAACGTTATCGATGAATTTGAATTCACTTACCAATTTGAAAAATATTTTCCGTGGCTCATATATGACGCTAATTTGGAAATAATTGAATTCATAAAATCGATCATTTTGACGAAATCTATCCGTTGGTGATTGCACTTGAGGCAATTTATTCTCACTCCCAAATTGAAATTGAATCTTCATCATATGACCTGCTAACCAGACAATGGTATCTCTATATGAAATTTTGTACACTTTTCTCCTTAACCATCACTATCACTTATATGTAAAGCGACTGTATTCATTTCAATATTTACAGAAATGAAGAAAGTTCAAGCTAATTAATTTTTTAAATTTGTCAAACGTGTCGACAAGGCAGGCTTTGATCGAAAATATTTTACTTATAGGCGCCTGCTACACGTTCAGTATTTATCGTGATATTTCCTGTATCGCGAGGTTTGAACGTTTAGTTTATTTAAATATTTTGAAATCCAGATCGCGGATCGTGGATCGCGAGATAAATATTGAACGTGTAGCATATTTTGTGATTTACAAGTCCGAAGGACTACAGTGCCAAAATTTTAAAATCAACTTTATTCTAATAAAATTAACATTAATATAATTTTTAGAGTAGAATCTTTGCCATAGCAATGCAACTATGTCAAAGGTTTTTTTTGATAACGTCCAAATATTGCATGCATATAATGAATTGCTGTGGGAGCAAAAACAATAACCAAACATGATTTTCTTCGGTTTTCTTTCGACATTTTATAAAAAAATTTACGAAGAAATACACAAATTACATTTTTTAAATATTTTTTTCTTTTGAAAACACAACTAGCATCGTATAAATATTGACGTAATATATATTGAACGTCTAGCAGCCGCGAAATATTCACCCGTAATCCATCAATATTCAATATAGAACGCTATCCTAATATAACGATATATATTGAACGTGTAGCAGACGCGATAGATATCGAATTCGTTGTTTTTGGAATGAATTCGTTAATGATCATCTTGGTATGTAACAAAATAGTCTGCAATGATAATGACACGAAATTAAAAGCATTTCACAGACATTGACATTCATAATTTTATTATATTGTATTGAAGTCCACTAATCCTTAAATACAGTTTAATTGTATTATATACTTTTACATAATTCATATGTATTCCCATTACAATACCCGAATTTGTCCTTTTAAAATTTCAGCAGAAAATTTTTCAGAAAATGATTGTTTTTGTTGTTGTTGGACCAGTATGTTTGCGGTAGCGTAATACGTACAGTGGTAGCTATATGTAACTAAAACATTATTACATATTGAAAAAATATTTATATCTTACTATTAAACTTTGCAGACTGTTGAGTGAACATGATTATTATGTAATTTGGTATTTTTACTTTTATTTAATGTTTTTAAACCAAAAAACTTACTTACTTACATGGACAAAAAAGGCATACTTTTTGAAAAAAAGGTGGAAATATGTTTTTCTATTATTTTGTAGCAAATCAATTGTTTTTTATCACTTCGCCAGTAGATGACGTAGATGGCAAGTGCTAATTAACAGAATTATCCCATGAGGATAAAACTTTTCTAGCTTCTTTGATAAACCGAAATTTTACTAGAGTGTGTTACGATCTTTCATAAAGGTGTGTCGATAATATATTTAAGCAATAAGAATAATATTGATGTCAATAAATGAATGAATTCCATGCAATAACGTTTTTCTAAAAGTTGAAAGTTAACCAGCTGCATTGCTACTTTTACTCAATTACCTTCATGCTTTTCAATAGAGTCATTCCGAATTTAAATTTAAATGCATTTTAATACATATACATTAAGACAATCAATCAATATTAATATTGTATTTCCCCTCTTCTATGTAAATATACGTTTATCTTATCAAACATTAAAATGACACAACCAATTACATACATATGTACATATTTACTTTAAAAGGCCTACCAAAATACAAAATAACAAACAGTATAAGTTGAATTTTAGAGCTGACCGCAATATGAGTTTATACAACGCAGACGAATTGGTAGCCCCTCTCTGGATGAATACAGGTTTTTTCGAAAAGGTGCTTAGGAGTTGTGAAAATGACAGTAGTATCGAGGTAGTTCCTAATTATTTTACATATTTATTATTAGTAACAGTTCATACTTAAAGGTAATCAATGTTTCAATAAGCCCGGCGAGCATGAAGGGGGATCACTATGCCAGTATTATGTTTCGAAGTAAAGTGGAATATCTAATGGGATCCAAAGAGTTTAGTTTAACGAAGTCGGTGATTGTCAAAACCCTACCAGAAGAGGGTAACAAACATGATATGTTATCCCAATCACAATTATTCGAAACTGAAATTAATATGTACAATGTTACATTGCCGAAAATAGCACATATTTTAAAAATACACGGCGATCCGATTACTCTGGCACCAAGGTAAGAATTAAAATCTACTAACGGTTTCATATTAAACATACAGGTATTTACTTCTTCTTCTTAGAATACTATATTGTTCCTTGAAGCCGCATAAAATTATTGTATTGGAGGATATTAGTGAACAAGGATTCGAAATGATGCGTAATCGTTTCCCAACTGAAAATGAAATGAAAAAAATATATCGAAAATTGGCTAAATTACATGCTGTAAGCTATATGATGGCGCAATGTGAGGAATATAAAAACGTCACTCAGTATCAATGTGGAATTTGCAGCTCAGATTCAATTCTAGAATACGAGATGTTTAAGAGCGCAATCCATAATTTTATAAAACTTCTAACATCCCAGCCGGAAGTGGATATATATGCACCAAAATTTCAAGCAATGGAAAGCGAAGTTTTGCGAAAGTGTCACGAATTGTTTTGTGCCCATAGGAATGGAATAAAAACTGAAGCTCTTGTTCTCAATCATGGAGACTTTCATTTAAAAAATTTAATGTTTAAGTTTGACGAAAATTCTCAGATGCAGGACTTCATTATGGTAAATTAAAGTCCTAGTTACACAGTGTCTTCACCGAATGATTAAATTAATGCATTATAATGATTATATGTATATTTCAGGTTGATTTTCAATTAAGCGTATATGCACCTCCCATTATTGATTTAACTTACTCCAAATATATGATGTGCAGTTCACTGATGCGTAATAATTACAATATCTATTTAAGGACATATTTTGAACAATTCAATCAAACTCTAAGGGCAATTAACTACCACGGTGATTATCTGAAATATTGTGAGTTAAAACTGTCTTCATTACGGCATAGACACTTTTGTGAGTACACGAATTCATATGCTTAAATATCATAGTTTTTACAACACATTATTTTATAGCAATCTTCATTATTTCGTTCTTCCTGCCTCTACTTTACACGTTTTTGTCACTATCTCCGGAAGAACTGAAAGACACAGACAGTTCCAAAATTTTCTCAGAAGTAAATGATGAAACTGGAAATATTTATCAAAATCCAAAACTCGTGGCTGAACTTCGAAAACTTTTGCCGAAACTTTTATATGAGGGCTACCTGGATTAAACCATTGCCATCATAGAAGTTCTACCTGGTGCGATTTTTGAAATACAAATGTTCAGGGTGACAATTTGAAATTATAACTTCACCAAATACATAATTCAATGGTAAGAATCTCCATTGGTGTGGGAAGTCTGAATCAATCATAAAAATTATATATATATATTAAGACTATTGTCATTTCTTATCAGTCATTCGAGTGCCAGCTCGAATTATACATAATAAATAAATATGTTCTACAATTGTGTATGCAGAAAATTATGTCAATTCATATTCATACATATTTATACATATGTATGATACTTATTCGTGCTGATTGTTATTTACCTTCTAAATCTATACTAAATTCCCAATGTATTGAATTTTACCATTTATGTATGTAATTTAAATTACTCTTCAAATTTTCCTAACATATTTTTTTCACAAATAATTAATTACTAATTAATCGTTGTTTTATTTATGTATATTTGTAAATGTTGTTGGCGATTCTATTGATTTACAAATAGAAGCGTGAAGTTTTTAGTTTTTATTTCAGCCAATTTTTAGATCAAATAAGTAAGGAAGGGCTAAGTTCTATACTCTCACAATTTATTCATTTAATTTTGTTAATATTATATAATACCCAATTTGACCCACATATTCGTTTTGTATACCAATTTGGGTGGAGCCCTTCTGTACCTTCTTTATAATGAAATTTAAGGTTTCTGGTGTTTTTCCTTACTTTTTTCTTATTTCCAAAAATAAAGAGAACTTTAAGTGCCGTCGTTTGACAAGCATTGATGAAATCGCTGAAGTCGAGATTGAGAAGTGTTTCGACGATTGGAAGAAGCGCTCGCACAAGTGCATAATATCATAAAGGCAACAATATTAATGTAGCGAATTAATATTTTTTTATTTTTATATTTCGTGCTATAAAAAGACAGCGATTCAGACAGACAGACAGTATTCGGGGCCATTTTCATATGGAAGATGCCAAACATTCTTTATGCAAAATTGTATTCCACTATATTTATTGGTTGTTTGATTTATATATTGTATAACAAAATAATTAGACGTATTTTTCAAGTGAACAAGAAGCGTCATCGAAAACAGCTCTCAATCTTGTGTGTAATATACAATATACATAATTTGTAAACATTTGTAACTAATAGCTCCAACAACAACAATTTTGCGATGGGCTTTAATTGGAAAACGAAAATAAAAGAAATAACTATGCAGACATATGCACATACATACATCATGTAACGGGTGATTTTTTTGAGGTTAGGATTTTCATGCATTAGTATTTGACAGATCACGTGGGATTTCAGACATGGTGTCAAAGAGAAAGATGCTCAGTATGCTTTGACATTTCATCATGAATAGACTTACTTAGACTTAATAGCAACGCTTGCAAATCATTGAATTTTATTACCAAAATCAGTGTTCGGTTCGAAATGTGAAATCCGCTTTTTTATCGACAAATTTTGTTCAGCGATGAGGCTCATTTCTGGTTGAATGGCTACGTAAATAAGCAAAATTGCCGCATTTGGGGTGAAGAGCAACCAGAAGCCGTTCAAGAACTGCCCATGCATCCCGAAAAATGCACTGTTTGGTGTGGTTTGTACGCTGGTGGAATCATTGGACCGTATTTTTTCAAAGATGCTGTTGGACGCAACGTTACGGTGAATGGCGATCGCTATCGTTCGATGCTAACAAACTTTTTGTTGCCAAAAATGGAAGAACTGAACTTGGTTGACATGTGGTTTCAACAAGATGGCGCTACATGCCACACAGCTCGCGATTCTATGGCCATTTTGAGGGAAAACTTCGGAGAACAATTCATCTCAAGAAATGGACCCGTAAGTTGGCCACCAAGATCATGCGATTTAACGCCTTTAGACTATTTTTTGTGGGGCTACGTCAAGTCTAAAGTCTACAGAAATAAGCCAGCAACTATTCCAGCTTTGGAAGACAACATTTCCGAAGAAATTCGGGCTATTCCGGCCGAAATGCTCGAAAAAGTTGCCCAAAATTGGACTTTCCGAATGGACCACCTAAGACGCAGCCGCGGTCAACATTTAAATGAAATTATCTTCAAAAAGTAAATGTCATGAACCAATCTAACGTTTCAAATAAAGAACCGATGAGATTTTGCAAATTTTATGCGTTTTTTTTTTAAAAAAAGTTATCAAGCTCTTAAAAAATCACCCTTTAGATGTATTTAATTATCTCCATATATACAGCCTGTCTAGGATGTCAAACATGAGGACAATTGTGTGTGAGCTTTCGAAGGCTTAAATGTTTCATAAACACTAGAATTCTTGAATGAAAAATTATTTTCTAAAAAGTTATTTGCTCAAAATTATGATTTTTCGGCATTATAACCAATTGTTAATAAAATTGAATTTTTTACTTATAACTTGTCACTCTCGTCTTTAACTAGCTCCGAAAGTAAGTTTTCATGAAACCACTATTCTGATGTATTGATAGAATAAATCTTACATCTTTAGTAACACGTGTGTAAGGACATATATGCATGCATTCACATCTTTAAGTAATTGGCCGTCTGCCACAACCATTTGTATACCAACAAATAATTGGAGACATTCGAGCGCTAATAACGCATCATTATTATTTACGACGCTATGTAACTATGCGTTTTTAATGAAGTTTAATGTAATGCCTAAATAGAGAAGTAAAGTCTGCCACAATGAAGAGTAGGTATGAAGGTAGGTGGAACGAAAATTTTATTATTGACGTGTCGGCAATCATAGATTCGCCACTTTCATGTGCAACTGTGTGTGTTTAATTTCAAGAATATTCTGCTCATAAATTGAAATTACAACATCATCGGTTGCTGTAACAATAAAGGGTTTAGCGACAACATGACATTTATTTGGTATCATCGAAGTGTTGTTTTATACCATGCCCAAAGCACCACTCTTCAGATTCTGCGATGCTTTTATGGAAGCTATAACTAAGATCGTTGTTATTTATTTAATCGTTCACATTTCAAATAATAATTTATTTGGTATTGTAACTGGTTCTGGTCGATTTCATTCTTGCGTTTGGAGCGACCAGAGGTCTAGTCATTCAGAGAGCATTGAATTGCTGCTCCGCAATATAGATTATGATTGCATTCAAACTAGTTTGTTGAATTATTGCTATTACATTTTCATGACAAAGTTGTTAATTAAGGGTTAATTATGAGTGCGCATGCCGAAACCATAGATTGCTGATGCACACAATAATTTCTAATGTGCCTTCCGTAACAAGTTCATAGTAATTCTTCTTTGATAATAATAATTCGGTCGGATTTTGAACAGGGATGAAGCATATCGTGTTAAAGTTTATCGTTTCGTTTTATTGAAATGTCTCCATTCCATGTAATAGCTCCATGTATAAGCTCATGTTGACCATTATGTTCTAGGTACTGTTAGTTAGTCAAAGTTTTGTTTTGATATCTTTTTATGTTAAACGAGTTATCACTTAGTGCTTTCTTAGTATTAGAGGCATTTGATGTGAAATAAAGTATATATGTATTTTGTAATAAAATTGAAGAGATACTTCCTCCTTCCAATAAAATGACTCATTTTTCGATTTTAGACTTTCAAGTAACTCTAATGTAGATCCAAATGACTTCCGTGTTGAGAACTGAGGATATGAAATGCCGCATTTGAATTTAAGACTTTGCCTTCATATATATCTAATATTTTATAAGATTGATAGTTTTGTTCTCCTAACGGGTTTTGTAACACCTAAAACTAAACGAGTTAGATATAGAGTTATGTAGTATGTATATATATACAACTGCTCAGGATGATGAGACGAAATCCGGTGTCCGTCTGTACGGTGCTGTTAATTGATTATATATTACATATTAATATTTATCCTTTATCCTAGTTCCTAATAACAGAAGTATTTACAAACACACGGAGGGTTTTATACCGTATATGGGTTAATAGCAGCAAAATTATGTAAGCGGATGACGAGACGAAACTAATTCCGGATGTCTGTCTGTCTGTTAAAAATTTGCAGATGGTCAAAATCGAATATCTTGGACGTAAACATTGAACATGCTCCTTGTATTATTTCGTCTTATCAACCACTGAATACACCAACATAATTGTTATACCTTTTTATATAAGGTCAAATGTCTGGCGGTCAGACATCAGAGACATTCTGGTATTTGTATTGCGACGGTTATTGGCTTAGTATATGGTTTCCAAAAACATTGACATACCCGGAAATCATACACATTAAGAGATTTGAGGGGGTTTTAACAACATCGGCACATTCCATTTTTCACAGCACTACCATAATTTAACTATACTAACAATGGGTAAACTTGAGATATTATCCAGTTCAGTTCCGTTCAACACATATTAGCTGTTTGGAAAGTCGACTGCGGAAGATGAAAAACCTATAAAATAATATAATATAAAGCGCACAAAGTGCCTGTGAAATGACCAGCGTACGTGAAAATACGCCGCCTTCCTTTTCCTTCTTTGCTTACACCTCTCTCCGTTGCAGTGTCCCCGCTGAAAATCTCCACGGTGCGATTTGGCGTAAGCGCTCATCAATGAAAGTAGTCGCGTTGGTTATTACGACTGTCGTAAAAAGAAACACTCGAATAAAAGGCAAGTAACAAAAAGTAACAGTTAAAACGCTTACAGTTGTACAGAGAGCACCACACGACTGTTAACAACAACAGCTCCTGTATAGAGGCATGCAACCCGACTGTCGAAAAACAGCAATAAAAAATAAATTCATACTCATTGGGCCAATGTTGCGGCATAACAGCTCCGGGTGAAATGGATGAAGCAGGTGCCATTTGTGACAAAATAGCACTCCCGAAGAACCGGTTTGCTCTTAATGCATTTAATGGCAACGTATCTTTGGAGCACTATGCGAAAGGTTTAAGGTTTCATTGATAAAAAGCGCATATTACTACAAATCGCCAAGCTCCGCTCTTGCTTGTTGAACAGCGTGTCTCTGAGAAAACCTGTCTTCCACATGTTCACTAAAAGAGTTTAATAGTGCATACATATGCTAACGTATAGTGGAGAAAAAGTCCATGGGCAATGTCAATTGCTTTAACTAAGAATTGAATTGAGCGAATAATTGAAATTTCAGAATTAAAATATACTTTATACATCTACATATATAGATAGATATAATTTTTTTGCTTTCTCTTTTTTTTTTGATAATATTAGCAAAGTTGGTGTGTTTAGATGAATTTAGTATCACATTTCACTAAAATCTTGTCAACAAACTGTTTTCTTCACCATTAATACAATTAACAGAAGGTCGAACGTCGTATTGATCAATCCATTGTACGGTTTTTATAGTTACTTGTTTTACATAAATAAAATTTTTGCAAAAAGCAGCCCTCATGTGCAAACTGAGATATCCGAAACTCGTTTGGCTGCAGGGAGTACCAGAGCAACATCAGCTGACACGAGTATTCAACAAATTTGTAGCATTAACAGTACGCGCCTATGGCTGACTAGCAGAGACAAGTTGGAGTCGACAATCAGTTTGAAAACGACTTTCATCCGCAACAGACATGTAAACGACAAGCATTCGCTGAGACGAAGTAATATTTACTTAACAGTATGGTAGTAAGAGATTCGGAGAATATAGCTAAAGGAAAGTTCATTGGGTACATTGCGAAGAGCGGCAGTGAAATTTGATAATATCAATTAAATACCAAATTTTGGAAACGAAGGAGATAGTGAGTCCAACAACGACATATGTATGTGTGTGCAAAGTTGAGTGACAGTGTTCGCCGGTAGCTGCAGCATCTTCGAATGCTGGGTAAGCAAGTGTGCAAAGAGCCAAACTAACAAACAAACAAAAAAATTATAAAATAAATTAATACTTTCGCGCTACAAAGAAACGTATAGAAAATAAAAGTAGAAAACCAAGATTGAAAATAATATGTGCATGTAGTGGCAAATAGTAGCAAAGGTGAAATGCTCAGGTGAATATCGAATTTTAGATATCAATTGACAAATGCGCATACAAGATTTGTATGCTTTGGTTAAACGAAAAAAGTGATAGTGTATTGGAAAGTTGTCCCGTTTATTTCACAATGACAACAACTGGTGCATGAAAACTGAATTACAATTAAAGGTCTGCAATTCATTAGGTTAAGAACAGAGAAAAATTCAATTGAATTTAATAATCGCCGCACATTATTCAGAATACCAAAAATCGCCTAATAACATTTTATGCTTATGAATATTGAAGCATAAAAAGAAAATAATTGGAAAAGTGCAATCTAGTTTAACAAAGTATTTATTGTCGAGTTATATACATATACATATGTACGAGTAGATTGCTTGTGGTGATCAAAGGATAAAATTGGAAGCATAGGTATAGTGTCCAAAAGTAAATGTAATATAAGTTGATATCTTACTAGAAGTGTCGAGGAAAAGAAAAAAATGAATGTTAGTAAATTGGATACAACAACAATGTTAACGCCATTGACAGCTGGTGGAACCAGTACAAAATTGGAGCAGCACTCCAAGCCCATACTGAGCCCCACTCGATCCCTTGACGAAGGTTTCGAAAGTGATCCGGATCGGGTGTCTACCGATTCGGAGCATCAAACAAGTGGAACGAATTGCAGTAGTAGAAGTAGCAATATTTGTAACAGCAGTCATAATAACAATAGTCAGAACAACAACAGAAATAGTGTCGTGCCAAAGCAGAATAGCGGCTCAACATTATCTCAACTATCGTCAGCGGCCACGGGAGGTCTAATAGCGTCGACAGCATCAGTATCAGCATCAACAATGACAGCAACAGCAACTGCCACATCTAACGTGTCCACAACGATAGCTCAAAAGACAAGCGCACACACAGATTTGCATAAGCTTCGCTTGTTAACAATGGTCGTTCCACCATCTCAAATTGCACGCCGACAGCCGGCGATTAATGTGACACCTCCTGCAACCCCTGCAAATTCCAACAACGGTCAATATGCATGCGGTGCCACGAAAACGACATTCGATACGTCAATGGAAACATTTCTGAAAGATCCGTATTCGCAACAGCAACGTCGTGGCTCAGCAGAGTTGGCACACAATGGCAACTATCCGGTTGCTGTGACAACAACATCATCATCTGTTGCTTACGTCCCTAACAGCAATAACAAAAAGCAATATCGTAGTGGGTCCAACTTAGCTGCTCTCACAGCCAATGTGACACGTGCCAGCGGTGCATTAACCACACCCACAAACAGTGGTAGCGGATCACCGTTGCCCTCACAGCGTTTACAATATCAAAAGCAACGCCAACCAATGGTAGCATCTACCGCCGGTCATCAGACAGTGCACAATCATCGATATACTGCCGGTAGTAGCGGCATTGGAGGTGGTGTGGCTAGTGGATTTCGACGTGCACGCACGCGGGCAATGTCTCCTGCAGTGGTGAATTGTTTGACAAACATCAGCCATGGCGTCAGCAACAATACAGGAGCCAGCATTGGTGGTATGCAAGTTCACACCTCACGCAGCCAACTTCTCTCCCGCAACACCAATGTGCGTTCACATTCGGTTGATGCCATTTCGCGGCATCGCAATGGATATGACCCGGCCAATGCACTTATTCTTAAACACGAAGGAAGTGGCGTCCCCAGTTCGGGCAATCATAGCATCATTAGTGCTGGTGGTTCCAGCAACACCGCCAGTAATACACGCATGATGAATTATAAATATTCCAGTGGGGGTGTTGGAAATGTTGTCACGACGAGCACCGGACAAGCTCTACTAGTACAGCCAATTTCAAGTGCAACTTTGTCGGCGAGCTCAGCAGCAGTTTCACTTCCAGCCGCTACAACAGTTCTCAATCCAGCGAACGCTGTTGATGCCACTGCTGCGTTGGTCGCAGCAGCTGGTGGATCACCGGTTATCGCTTCGGCCACCAACAGCCTATACACGTTCTACCCAGCCGAAGGCAACTTGCAAGTTTGGCAGTCCGAGTGCGGCGACCTCACGTACAAATCATCGCGCAATCAGCACACGCACAAGGTGCCGGTCTGTTGGACACAATCGATACCAAGGCAAACAAGACGGTAAGCTCCAAGTCTTTTTCACATTTGGTGAATGTTTATATAATATTAGTATCTTAACAAGTTAAGTGGATCAATATAATATAAATGGGCTTAATATACGATAAGTTATTAGTGAGATCGCTAGGAGAAGAGGGAATATTTGCGACTGTTTTGTGGCTACCCATATCGGCTACGTTATGATAGAATGCAATTTTAAAATTTCGGATTTTTCAGCGACTTTTAGTGTGAAATTCTAACGGCTAACCTTAAGGTTTTGGTATTTACGTATTGCTACATGTTATAAGTAAATTGTGTAGAATTTTTGAGAAACGCGTACAATAAAGAAGCCTCTTTCATGGGCATATCACGAGTACTTAATTATTTATAACATTTTCAACAAAAAAAGCGAGAAAAAAATGGTGAAAGTATACCGATTACTCTAACATGGCTTTTGGAAATTTGATATTTTCTATTTGGATGGATGGTTTGGTTCTAAACACGAGTAATTTAAGATATCTTAAATTCAATGGTCATACATCGATATACATATGTATTCAAATAGAATTTCCAAAATACCTTTCGCAAATCTCATATGTGCCTAGCGTTTATATAGCTGTATTCGATTGGTCACTTCTCTGCTCGCTATCTGGGCGCTGCTCGCTTGTCAACCATTTTACATGTGACCGCAACAACAAAGTTATCAATTTAAATTCGTTCAAGAGTGCATGCGGATACCTCAATAAAAATTCTATCGACGCATTCGTCAATGCTATCAAGTTTACTTTTATACATTTAGACCATTCACAATGGTAAAAGTGGTCAAAGGATAAATTATTGTCAAAAGGATAATACAAATATTTTGTTCAATATTTTTAACTGAAAATCAATTATAATTGATTACAGAAAACTTCAGGCGTGCACTCTGCTCGAAACTAAGGGAAACTATTGCGCATGTGTCAGAGGACATGTTAGCATAGGGTTGCATCACAAGGGGCAACACTTCATTTGAACATCCGGAGAGTTTCTCTCCAACGCTCGTCGAATCGAAGACAGCTATTATGTCATATTATGCAATTTTGTGCAGCAGATTTTGTCAAATTATTTCGAAATTTCGCAAAGATAAGTTTTGTGATTACAAACTATCTGATCCAAATATATATATATAAATGGAAACCTGACAGTGCTAAAATAAGAAATTAGTTTTTAATCAACCAAGCGACAGATAGCGAAAGTTAGACATAGTTTTTGCAGACAGTAGATAGAGTAAATTAGCTGGACGTGTACATATTTATATGTTTTGGTAGAAACAAGTTTTGCTACAATTAAAAATTCATAAATATATTCTGTTCACTAAATGGAATATTGTAGAAAATAATAACTTAAATATAAAATGTGACGAAACACGCTTAAGTAATCAAGATAAACAACTTTTTAGCACTGCTCTCAGCTAGCTGATTCAAAGGTAAGTTAAAGTTCTATAGCTAGGAAACTACTATTTGATCTGCTAATAACTATCGAAGGATCAATAGATGCTCCAACAGAAATTTTGTTGATTCAATAGGTTCGCAACATGTTTCACAGAGATAATAATTTTGTTCACATAACTATTGATTGTAATACCTAAACCTATACGAGTTAATCACAGAGTCATATATATAAAGTTAAAATGTCAAAATAAGATTTTACCTATTAAAGGCACCAGATACCGAACATGAAGACCTCAGTGCCAATGGATAATTTTTTAGCGATAATATGGTGAATCTCCCAGATATTTTATTGATTATATTCGGCAGGAATCTTTCTCTTCAAATAAAATGCCTCTATGTCAAAAATGGGTAAATAGTATGGAATTTTATATCTTCTTTTAAAAGGTTTTTAATTGTTTGTTTTATAAAGTGCTGATGACATTTCAGGCACAAAAAAATTCTAAATAGACGTATAAAGCAGCAATCTCAACAGCTGATAATATTATATTTCAACTATGTATGCTGCCAGTACCTTCAAAACATTATTGTAAAGCTGCTATTCATACGCAATAAAGTTAAAGTCAGCCAAAACGTTCAATCCTTGATTGGAAAATGTATATAATTTTGTAAATTTCGCCCGGTAATTTGTTAATGAGCGCAATGCACTGGAATAATGGAATAATCGTTATTGTGAATTCATACCAACATTTATCTCTATAAATTGCTTTATTGTCACAGAGGAACAAAAGACTTTTGAAACGAACTCGCTTGCTGGTACATTAACGCCGAAAACTTTAGCTGCAAAAAGGAATTTAAAAATTTAACAAAGAGAAATTGCAATAATAAAAGTGTGAATTTTGTAAATATTTTTTGTACAAATGTAACCAATTTCGATATACGCCACATATTGAATTCGATATAAATCTTTTCATATGACCGCATATTACTTTTTGGCGATTTTCCTTTGTCGCGACATTACAAATAGTTACAACACTGTTGCAACCTTTAAAGTTTTCCGTTTATATTTAAGCTGCTGTTTTATTTAATTACGAAATATTCACAAGCCGAAACAGTCGTCTAACAACTGCACGGGCAAATGTACATTTTTGTGAATATACATATATACTTGTACAAAGGAATACATTCAAAGCTTTGAGTACTGTACATGTAAGTAATTTCAGTGAGCGAAAGTAAAAGTTATGATAACAACTCGAGCCTGTCTTAAATCTTTACAGCTCAACTTTCAAAGCTAAAACAATAAGATATACTAAAACAAAACTTAGTGTAATGGACTCAGCCGCTTACTTTGCTGTCTATACGTTAGAGAGGTGGGAGAATACAAAGTGCACCCTGTTGTGGGTAGAGCTGGCCGTTACGACTTCACACGACCTCCATTCGAACTCAACTTTCGACAAGCATCAAATACTATTTTCTATTTTGCGGTCATTCCTGCTCAAGCGAGGGCAAACCGACAAGAGTAGAAGAATCCCGTTTGTTGGACACCACATGGATAAGAAACGATCTCTAGTTCGGATGTAAGTGTTCCGCTCCTTTGAAACATTACTGTGTTTCATTTTTTTCGACAGTCACGCTATTTCCTTTAAAATATTATTATATTACTACAAACTATTAAAGAGACTTCACGATTATTGAAGAGGAGAAAAAAACAGTTTGTCCCGATCGATACGAGTGCGTTGGTTCACATACAGAAATGTTTCCATATTCAAGCATCATTTCTTTCATTTAATATTATATATTATTTAATGGTATAACCCGCAACCAGTAGACTAATAAACCCCTTATATCCAATTATAATAATTGATGAAGTTGAAAATAAAACACTAAAGAAAGAACTGTGCTGATGGGAAGTAGAGGTCTCCGTTTCTCCCGAAACTGTTAGTGATGGAGGTAGCTTGTTTTAATTGAGCTGGTTGATCAGACGTGTGCAGCGTAAAGCGCGTTAAAGTCAAATACACTGTAGGAGACTTGTCCCCAGTGCGAAATAGAAGATATACCATACATACATATAAAGTATACTTCTTCTCCACTTTTGATTTTTATATTTTGTATATAAATCTCATTTGATTGTTTATCTGTGAATGCTACTGGTAACATAAAAGGCTTATATTAAAATCTATCAACATATTTGTAAGATGAACAGAAACTTGTTTTTCTGGATTTAAATTAGCTGTATGCTTAGTTCATCAACGTTTTTACCCGCTCTTATTTGTCATGCAAATATTTCTATACTCGTCCAAGTGATTTCCATTTATTTGCCAAACAAATTTGACTTTCCTTATATACTAACAATAATAAAAAATCTGGTTATGCAAATTTAGATGATCAAATCTATAATGTGCAATTATAATGGACCACAAATAGATATTCTCAACTTGTTTCTATGTTTTCATTTGTAATTTTGGGGCGTGTGCAACTTCTGGACGCTCGGAATTTGCTAACCATATGCTGCGAGCTTAAAGATGGTACTAAAGACACGTGCTGTCACCGACCAAGTGTAGAACGATCGCAGTCGCGAGCCTTATGCTTAGACAGATACACTTATATCTGCGTATTGACAAACTCCAAATGGGATACCATGTATGACTTTGACTTTACTAGGTTGTTTTGAAAATTTTAAATTTGTGGCTGAAATTTTGTTTTTTCACGACTCTTCAGGAGGTGTTAATAAATGCAAATCGATCATATTCTGTTTGCACAAGGTTGTTTTTGAAGAGACGCAAGGCAGTGGTTAAGTGTGATTCGTAAGAGAAATTTCATCACATGTACTTGTTGTATGTATTTTAACAATTTATTGTTTAATGCAAATATTATTTGTGTGTGTATAGGCATTTCTACATTCGGGAGAATTATCATCAGTCAACATCAACAACTGTCTAATTGGCAGAAATTTACATATTCCAACGAATGTTGTGAAGCGAATGGATACTCCAGCAATATGTGTGTGTATAAATGTACCTCGTGTTTATAAATCATTGCTTTTATGATACGTTGTGTTGAAGCTGCTTGTTAGGATCCTTATTTAAGTATGAAAATATTTGAATTCGTTATGGGGTAAGGCTAAAATGTTTTTTCACATTCTTAAGAGATCGGTATCGCCACACTCACCATGCCTGACATGCACATCAACATCTTGGAATTCAAAAATTATTAATACTTGTAATAAATATTTGTTTGGTTTTTTATTCTTGTATTCATTGATAAACCGAGGCCCGTTTTCAGATATTCCTGACTCTACTGACGCAGATTTGGATGTATTTCCAGGAAGATGCCGTTTTTGTCCGAAAGCGATTGGCATTCACCAGAGAAATTTTTGGAAAGTGTTGCTGGATGTACTAGATGGAATAGTTGTTGTTCATCGACCCAAAAGCCAAGAATATAATCCAAGATTCAACCATATGATGGATCAACGGCAAAATGGATAAGTTTCAGTATCAGGATTTTTTTAAGTGGAAATTATTGCAATTGCCCCCAATACACTTCCAAATTAAGGAATAATGGGTTTAATGCACAAGTGATATTTCAAATTCCTGTCCTGAATCCCATCGAAAACTTAAAAAATTATGTCAAAATTGAAGTGACAATT
This sequence comes from Zeugodacus cucurbitae, assembly GCF_028554725.1. Taxonomy (NCBI): domain Eukaryota; kingdom Metazoa; phylum Arthropoda; class Insecta; order Diptera; family Tephritidae; genus Zeugodacus; species Zeugodacus cucurbitae. The sequence continues at coordinate 666,053 of NC_071667.1, forward strand.
TATTTCAGAAAAATTTGGACGATTATAGATTTGGGGAATATGAGAGGGTTTGAAGGAGTCATTAGAAACAGTTGTTTCGGACTATTTTAGGTATATACATATTAGGTGTATAAGCTAATGTCCGGAATAAGCCCGCAATTTTTTTGTCGTATGGGTATACATAATATTATAGTATATATGTACATATATCATATACCTATATTTAGCAGGGAAAAGTTGACTTCACAGCACGATTAATTATTTTCTTAATTAATTAATAGTTCGCCAATTTATGCTATAAGTTTCGTGGCATTTTCACTCCCTATTCGCAATGGATATTAAAAAATGTCTACTACATGTTGACGCAGCGCTGATGTGGATGAAAGGTTACGTATAATAACAGGAAAGAAAGTACTTCACAGAAAATCAACAATATATGAATGTGCGTTCGTTCCTGAGCACGCACTTCCTTATATTTACTCTCCGCACAAGTGGTTATAAAAACCGTTTCAATTAGCTCTCTCTTATTTGATAGGAAGACAAACAACTGAGTGGGAGCCACTATTGCGACGACGATAAGTACACTATTCCAACAGTGCGTATTGCATTCACATGTTTTGGAGCCAATATCGAGTTGCATCAATTTCATAACTGAAAACATCTCTACGATATTCTCTACTGGATTAATATTTGCAATATACATTATTGCAATTAATGGACAATACACATATGTGTGAATATCTACATTGAAATACATTGAAATGGTCAGCATTCGGGACAACCACTCTTGTCCCTTAGTTTTTTAGATTTGTTTTATAAAAAAAAATTTCAAAACGGTTTATAATTGCAGATATTTAGTGTTCGATTCCACCCAAGTTTGGCCTTTCTTACTGGTTTATTAATGGTTTGAATTGTTCGTTTCTTTTTGTATCGGGAAGGCTGTTGTGATATTTCGGAGTTTGTAAACTTCACTGTTTTGTATAAATAAATCGTATGTCATGTATTACTATCTTTTACGTCACAGCTAATGAGAGACAGATGGACAAAACAGGGAAAGATTTCTTATTAAATTGAACACGAAAAAGAAAGAGTAATTAAATAACATTGATTTTTAAATATGTTTTGAATTGCTACTTTACGTTTCCATCACAAATTCCAATAGAATGCCAAAATGTAGAGAATAAATATTTTGTTTATGGATAGAGGGTCATACGATATCGAGGTAGCTATAACTCATTACGATGGTTTTGTTGTATATTCGGTGCACTGTGGTTTATGGCCATTTATTTTTCATTTGCTACAATCATGTTAAATGAAAATGAAAATGTAAATATCAAGTAAAGAAAGGCTTAGCTCGGATGCAACCGAACATTTTATACTCTCGCAATTGATTGATAAAGTTTTATTAAGATAACACACAATTTGACCCATATATTCAGCATAAAGTACAATAGAATAACGAAAATCATTACATATAGGATATAAAGGCTAAGGTATTCCTGAACCGCTTTAACTCAAATTTACTACTAAGGTACATTATATCCTCTCTTTATTTTGCTAAGATATCTCACATATTAACAGATATATGTGGAATAAAGCCCACCGTGTTTTTGAAGAAATTAGAATAAGTAAATGGGAGCTAGGGGACATTATGACGGGCCACGCCCACTTTTCACAAAAAATTACATCCCCTTCCTACTGCGATCCTTTATACCAAATTTTACTTTTATAGCTTTATTTATGGCTTAGTTATGAAACTTTATAGGTTTTCGGTTTTCGCCATTTTGTGGGCGTGGCAGTGGACCGATTTCGCATTTTCAAAGCAACCCTCCTACGGTCAACTTTGCCTATTTCAACTTGTCTCGTCATCCTGATCATTTTCATATATATAACCCTATATCTAACTCGTTTAGTTTTATAACTTACAAACAACCGTTATGTGAACAAAACTATAATACTCTCTTAGCAACTTTTGTTGCGAGTATACAAATTGTTTCATCAATTCTCCCTATGAAGTCACTGCTTATATTGCATCTATCTGTTTCTTTCTACAGAAATCCATGTTTTCTTCGTATCCTTGAAAAGAAAACTTGTACCCCTGACAGACAGCGGCGTTAATTCGGATTAACTGCTTTAATCGGGGTTAATTCGAGAGTTATCTCAGTTAACTCCGTTTGCTAACTCCCATTTAATCCTCAACATTTTAGAGAGTTAGTGGGAGTTCGTGGCATTTTCGTCGGCAACATTGTTAAACATGGCCGCTTTTAACCTATTGTGAATAAAAATGTGCAATACTGACAGCTGTTTTTCAATTAAATGTAAACAAAACATTCCCATGCAATGAAATAACTAATTTTATCTGAAATAGAAGTTCTAATAATAACATATTAATGTATATTTTTTTAGTAATTAGTGATTTTGTACTAATTGTGCGGCTAACAACCGCAATATTTGCTTTCAATTCAATTTTATTTTACCAAATGGAAAATGTTATTGCCAATCAGCTGTTTATGGGAGTTTATAACTCACTTTCCTGCCGTCTGTCACCTACAAAATTGGAACTGATTAAAAGCGCAGTTAATCGGGGATAACTCTGCCGTCTGTCTAGGCTATTATGGTAGACAAATATCTATAATGATTATTAACTGAAAACTAAAATTATTTAAAAGCCTTGCTATCATTTCTAATGACCGCAAATAGTGATGTGTGTAAAATATTACAAAAGCTTGCTTATCATCAACAATAATAATGCCAACTGGAATTTAAAATTTTCATAAATCATTTATCATCATGTATTTAAAGATACTATTTCGTAATAGAAAGTATTGACCACTTCAAAATGAAAACTGCAATGCAACTCTTAAGTGATGTTACACCTGATTTGCCGGTTTTACAGCGAAATCATCTAATTAAATCACTTTTTTCACACACGCTAATTTGATACCAAAATCTTTGTTTTCACTAATGAAAATATTTCATACTAGAGCAAACGTGTATGTATTAAAATCATACAGTGGAACTCCCATAACTCGAACACTTGAATTGGCAATAGCGTTTCGAAGCTAAATTTCATACAAATTTCCTCCCTAACTCGAATTTCTATAATATCTAATATGATGTTACTCTTATGGATTGCATAAATCATCTAACAAAGGCATGGGATATATACGTCAAGAGCCAAACAATAGTAAACTGTAACAAACGAAATTAAAGTATACATGTTTTAACGTATTTAAATAAAAACTTTTGCGAAGTAAATAATTAAAACTGTGTATAAAACTATATTTCCCAGCTTTTTGAAAAATGTATGTTTTATCGAAAATTTCTATTACTCGAAGTCTCTCTAAGTCGAAGTTTTTTTGTGGAATATGGTGATTCGAGTTAGAGAAATTCCACTGTATTTAAAATGTTAAAAACTCTAACTATATAGTAAACATAGAATTCTCTTATACCATCAAAATGTTGTTCCTGTAATTTAATGCATATGTATTATAAGTGTGTTGTGCGTCCACGATTCTTCGCTTGCATGCATCTAAGAGTGAGCGTAAATGTGAAAGTACATATGCATGTATGTGGATGCTGTTGCAAGAGCATTAATTCAACTTTCAATTACACGAAAATTCAAAAAGCCGCGATAAACAATAACAATAAGAATGGCAACAACGCTGTAAACTTCCTCTTTGCAACGTTTTAATGTTGGGCCAATACATTTTTAAATTATCGCAAAAACGATCACGCTGCTTTGTATTGGTGTGTAAAAACCAACGTAGAAACTATACATGCATATTTTTATACATATGTATATATACTATATAATGTAAAGGTCTTAATAACACTTGCAGGCGCGAAACATCAGTAACAAATAATAATAATATGAAGCCAATGCACTGCTTGGACTAAAACCCTGTCTGCATTCACCGAATGCAAGTCATTGTTGTTGTTGTTGTTTGGGTTTACCTGTGACTTTCGGTGAGTGATTTTTGCTGTTGCTGTTGCTGTTGCATTGAAAATGAGAAATGTGATTCCAAGTGAGAAATTGCCAACCATCGTCGACCCGGCACACATCAACAATATGCTTGCGTAGCGGCATCTACTTTGCAATCACAATGAACTCCAGACAGATGGTAGTGCAAGTATTCGCATGAAAAGCTGCTGTTTCCAACAAAGTCGCATTTGGTTGTGGCAAACAGCCGTAATACACCAACAATAACACTAGTTGCTACAACAACGACGTATTTGTTGCTGTCACCAGTAAATTATGCAGAAGAGAAAGGTGCGCGTGGACGTGATTGTATCTGTGAGATTTGCTGCACATTGCGTATATGTAACCGTCTAATCTCCTCTACATATTTCAATGAAGATAATTGTGGGATTATTCACAGACACCAAGAAAGATTGTGTGTTGTCTGCAAAACAGCTAAGAGAAGAGTATTAGAAAGACGAACTGCAAGTGAAATGCAAGTTATCAAACCTACCCTTTAACTTCGGCTGATTCATATATTTTAACTGCTCTTGATTTCCATTAGTTCTCCTTGCTGGTCATAAACAATAAGTTTCTCACCTCACTCTACAGCAGCGGTGGATCAACGATCAGTGAAGCCGTTCATTAAATCATTCTCTGAACATACGAATAAAAAACAAGTTGCCTATTATGGAATGATGCGTATACATTGACAATGTTTTGCATTTAGATACAATTCATTTCGAAGTTTATTTTCTTATTTTCTTCTCTGTTTGTTTTAGCTTCCTCAATTTCGTTTTCGTTGGCTTCCTTAGTTTCAATACAATCATTAAAATTTATGAAGTGAGCCATTCCGTTCCGTTATATTGCAGTCAATGGCAATTCCCAAAAACTATACATACATACATACCTATTAGCTTTACCCCTGGGAGGGTCACTCTGGGTCATGGGCCTGCTGAAGAAGAAAGCTGAGGCTACTTTGTAAATTTTCACACTTTTTGCTTTTACGGCTTTCGTTGCGCTGACTCCATGTCTGCAGGTGAGTAATCGGCCGGCGTGACGTGTCGTCCGTTAATAAGAGATTGGTGCGACCATTATCGACAACGACCACACGAGCGAAGATTTTAGTGTGAAACTGAAAACACTTTCATTTTGCGGTACGTGCTTCCGAATTCTACGTTAATACGAATCAACTAAGAAGTTTTTTAAGTTTTCATTTATTGAATTTGTGCATTATGTATGCACATTCTTGTTGCGTATATCATTTGAGGTGTTTCACAAACTTTGACCCTACCATTCAATTCGTAATAGATGTCTGTGGAGTGCACTAGCGGCGACGGCTTGAGGAATGACGCCGTAAACTCAGTGTTGTCACTTTGAAAACATAGTAATTTCAAATTAATATGGCTGTTTGTACAAATGTGATTTGATTGATATAACAATATACGTAGGATGTAGTAGCTGAGCTCAAACAAAAATATGTTATTCATAGTCGAATGTTAATGCTGATTCATCTTTTATCGGGTCTAAAGAGACGATGGAAATTCCCTCTGGTGGTAATGGCATTGAGCGGACAAATACGAGGGCGTCCTCAATAAGGCTACTGGTGTTGCCAAGCTTGTTACGAGTAATAATAGTTTGTGTTGGGGCGTAAGTTGCTGTGTCCGTCGAGTTTTTGTTTTTGTTTTTCACCTTTCAACTTTTTTTGTATTGTAGACAAGTAAATTTCCATTCCTTATCTTATTTTTACGAATGTTAAATTTGCACAGACCTCATTCAAGGTCATTTCCGCTCTTGCTTATGCATGTGCACCACCAGACCAACAGAACCTCGAAGATGTTCAAATGACCGCTCTGCTAGCCCACACGAAAACTGTGTAGCTCGTAGCTGTTTGAAATGTTAATTATTGTCATAAAGCTGCTATTTGTAGAGCCGACACGTGCTGTTTTATGTTTGTAGTTTTGTTATAATATATATTTATGTGTGTGTCACTTGTTACTTTGGTTTTACCATGAAATGTGGGTCAATCTATGATGGCTTTGAAGATTCATTGATATGTATATGTGTACATGTTTCTTTCTTTTTTCCACCAAGTTTCATTGCAATCAATCCTAGGTTTACTTCATCGCGAATTGTGTTCAATTAGTTTAACCTTGATTTTTAAACCTCTAACAATTTTATTTGCAAATACGTATTTAATTGAATAATTTCAGTTTCAGTTTTTTCATTTTGTTTTGCTTGTATGTATTATAATAAAATATTTCGGTATAAACTACTAAAAAATGCAAAACAGATAGTTTGTTGGTAAGTTTTAAAGCCTGTTTTAACAACAAGCAATTAAGGAATTGCGAAGTTCGGGCGGAACAATTCATAAGATATTCTAGTGAAAACATAACAAATACTTATATAATAGCCATTCTAAGATGATTTACCGTTTATGTATTATACAAGTGGGGAAATCAATATATTCAGTAGACCAATTTAAGCAGGGGCGGATATATTCGTTTTGGCATTGAATATTTATCCTCGAGGATAAATTGTTTTGTAAGTATCATTAGAACCTCATACCTCCATTGCAGAGTCTATTAGACATTAAACCACATATTTTCGTATAAATGTGAATGTGTATACATATGTATTATTTGTACAGTATGTATTACGAAATGTTCAACGTAAAATGAGGTAACAACGAAATGCGGATGTACATAATCACATACTATACAAATATTTGTAAAGTCCTAAAAGTGATTCAAGTGACCGAAAAACAATTATTTCATAAATACGTGAATAACACAAGTGGGAAATCTCATTCGCAACCCACTCATAATGAGTTTCTACGGCAAAGTCTTGTTTCGGCTTCGATTATTTTTTGCCAGCTCCGCTTTCTTCATAGCTATTTTTGATAACTCTACATCGTTGGTGCTGACAATTGAGTTGACGGTGATGGCAGCGATTGTTGACCATGGCGATTATTTCAGTCTTATGCTCCACACTCATTCGCCATCGTAGTTAAACAACATGCCGTATGTTGATTCCACATGAGAGCAATAACACAGGGCTAATTATTTAAGCGAAAGTAAAAGTTACCAGACGAAAGTAATTTGTTTATGATTACCTTGAGGTGCCTCCTGTGTTGGTCATCCGTTGATAAGTTGGAGAGTTTCGTGATTGGTCAAATTGTATATTCAAATACATAATGTACTATATGAGGGATAGCATAAGGTGAGGATTTTGATTTCAAGTCTTATTTAGTAAACTAATATATTATTTTGATATCAATTTAATACTTGTAATATTTACAGTTAATATTTTATATACTTGAATTTCCATATATCCGTATGTCCTTACATACATGCGAAATTACTACCAAAATCAAAGATATCTGTATGATGTTCGATCGTTGGTACTACGAAGAGCAGAGTACACCATCCTTTATGCTTTATGTTACTTGTAACTAATTTGGACATACTGAAGAGTGCCTAAGTACGCCAGTGTACATACATAGGTGCAGTGTTGCTCTTCGCTGCAACTTTTTCATAACGTCCAACATTAGCATTGGTTTTTTTTAATAATGACTTTCCGCTAATACTTGTTTGTAAGCGGTGATAAATTACGATTTTTGCTTCCGCTGGCTGATGCTGGTTTGCTTCAACCGATGGTATCCTAATACATAAACTGAGGGAAGCCAACAGTTACTAGAAGAATTCGGTTACGTGGTATTCCAATTAAATATATCTACGTATCTTCACTAACAGTCAGCATGGACAATTTTAGTAAAATCGATGTGCCAGACTATCTTTTATCTAATCTTTTCCCTTGACTTAGAACCATAATATGGGAAAACCTTTTCCGAAACAGTCCATTGGGCACTTAGACAAATCAACGTCTGCGGTCATGTGATATCAATGAGTGCAAAACTGGGAGGTCCATCTGGTCTGTTTTGGATGAATTGTTGAATGTGTAAGAGTTGTACATGTCTGACAGCTAAGTGACATTGTGATGGAGCGAGAGGGAAAACTTATGTACGCACGAGTAAAATCCGACGAGTATAAAAGTGTATTTGTATGTATGCAAACTGCTTTAACAAGTTTGGTTATTGTTAACTCAAGGAGTTGTGTATTTCCTTTTTTGTCATACTTGTTGATTTTTTTATCGATACAAACAACAGGTCGATAAAAATTGAAAGTGAAATTTCTCCTTTGGTTAATTTTGCAAAAGCAAGAAAAAACGTTGCTTTCATACTGTACATATATGTACATACCAGTGTGCACCATTCATGCCACACTCGAGTGTTTTCACGATAAATGATTGTGAAGAAACCTCCATAATGATATTCGTACATTTCACACAAACCGCCACTGAGGCCAGCGTCAGCGCCACATTGCAAAGGTGGCCGCACAACTTCAATCTGCGATAAGTGCACATCATTCGAAAGCCTACAACAACCAACAAAATAACAAATAACAAAATACAAGCGAATGAATAACAGCAACGACCTGAGTAGTGATTGAAAAATACTTGAAGATGAAGTAGCCACTTCAAAAGCGGTAACGATCTGTGCTTGTGGAAGCGGGAGCGTAACACTGTGTATGCTTACCAGTTCAAAATACTGTACACACAAATGTACAAAAGCCAATGGAAGCACCGCATGAAAATATGTTGATGGTGAGATTGTTATGTGCAAAACAGGGGTGACACAAAACATTTACGTAAAAATCTATTGAATTTTTTTTCAAGTACATATGTATATGGGCATATAGTACTTATGCAATTACCATTTAATTAAACACTCACTTTCGCTATGTAACTGAATATTCAAATAAATATATATGTATGTATGTATTCATAAAACAGAAAATAGTTCAATTGGACGCTTACATTGGTGAGGCATAACCGAAATTTGTTATGCAATCTCCAATTGTATTGCAAATAATATGGCATCTGCATGACTACTCATCTGCCTGTTTATAAAGTACCTTTTCAGTTATTTAAAATCGTGAAGATACATGCATACATATACATATGTAGGTGCACACCTACGCATAATAATATGGTATTTGCGTATAATTGAATACGGGTTTACATACTGACAATAAATATATAGGCATAACTGTTAATCCAAATATTACATATACGAGGAGTGTTCAAAAAATAACGGTAATTTTGTTTTTTGAAAAAAAAAATAATAATTCGCTACATTAATGTTGTCGCATTTAAAATAGTCTCCATTTCATATTATGCACTTACGCATAATATGGCTTCGGAGCCATGTCTGGCGAATATGGGGGCCTTTCGCAGCGATACGTATGTGCATACTTACGTCGAATTGATTGAGATATACTTTTCACATAGATACATAAATAATTTCTTTCGCGGTATTTATATATGGTTATTATCAAATCGTATTTGGAGACGATTCGATTGTCTTCACCTAATTTTATTAATACATACATATGTACTAAAGAATTGGGTAGACCAAATTGAATCCATCCCCAGATATTAGAAATGCTATGTGATACATACCGCACTTTTAGCAAGTTTGATTCAAACCATTATATGGAACGTGGGCATGGTAGTTGTTAGATCAATATATGCTAAAGACCGACCCATTAATCGGCCTTGGTATCGGCATCGGCCAGTATCGGCCACGAAATTCAGCATCGGCATCGGCCATATTTGGCCGATTCTTAGCCGATTCTTTCTACTTCTTTCGGATTACTAAAATACACTTTTTTTACTTTTTTGATTTCTTTAAAGCATAAAATTTGAATTCTTCTGTTTACCATATAAAACACAGTGATTCACATTTGAGTAAACTAATAATTCATCCCGATGATAAGTTAAGCATGCAAAAGAACCTCCCAAACAAGCTTCCGAAGACACCGCTTACGCGGTTATAGCCGAGTCCACAACTGCGCGCCACGCATCTCTCCTTTTGGCAGCTTAACGCCAATTGGTAATACCAAGTGAAGACAGTTCCTTCTCCACTTGGTCCTTCCATCGGAGTGGAGGTCTCCCTCTTCCTCGGATTGCTCCAGCGGGTATTGCATCAAACACTTTCTGCTGAGGCACTTTCGTCTATTCGAACAACATGACCTAACCAGTGTAGCCGCTGTCTTTTCATTCCATCGCCTGCGTTGTCAATGTTTAGGAGACCATAAATCTTCCGCAAAACCTTTCCCTCGAAAATTCCGAGTGCCATCTCATCGGAAGTTGACATCATCCACAGAAGCGTAGGACGGGAATGATGAGGGACTTGTTTAGTTTTTGTTCGTCGAGAGAGGACTTTACTTTTCAATTGCCTACTCAGTCCAAAGTAGCACCTGTTGGCAAGACTTCTGCGTTGGATTTCAAGGCTGACATTATTGTCGATGTTGATGCTGGGTCCCAGATAAACGAAATTATCTACAACTTCAAAGTTATGACTGTCAACAGTGACGCGGGAGCCAAGTCGTGAGTGCGCTGACTGTTTGTTTGATGACTGGAGATATTTCGTCTTTATTTTTATTATTTTTACTAAACCTACTATTTTCGAATATTGGCTTTAATGCTCATATTTGTCCTTAAAGGAAAAAATCTATATTGCTGATTCGTTTTGAGAAAACGCGAATAACTAATTTTTTCTATCAACATATATCTTATAATAATAATTTATTTAGTTTTGAATATTAATTAAATGAATAAACAACTTCATATTTTCTTCATATAACTGAGTCGTTTACTTATTTTGTGATGTTATTTGGCTTTGTTTTTTTTTCTTTTGTTACTATACTAATTTACTAAATAAAGTTGTTGATGAAAGAATCAGCATCGGCATAGGGATCGGCCGATTCTTTGCTAACTGGCCGATTAATCGGCATCGGCATCGGCCAAAAATTTGGTATCGGTTGGACACTAATATATACAGATAAAATCTTTTGAAATGCGTAGTAACGACATGTGGGCGATCGCGAAGCTATAACGGACATTCCTTTGCAAATATGTATACAGTTGATCTCCTTTTTGCACGGTTAACTGGGTCAGTAAATTACTCGTGCAAAAAAATCAAATTTGTTATACATTTCAAAGTTCCGTCATTTCATTTATTTGTTTACGTATTGAAATTGTTGCAACCTTTTCACCTGCTTTCAAAACTAAAATTTGTATTTTTTAGTTTAAAACTATTTTAGAATTTATTAAATTCTATTAACAGCAATGTATTTGTGACGTATTAATGTATGGAATTTTGATTTTATTGCAAAAAAGAATACAATTAAAATAAAAACCGTGTAAATATGGAAACTGGGGAGTGTACGAAATACCGTGCAAAAAGGAGATCAACTGTACTTCAATGAACATCTAACTACAATTATAGGCTTTGTGGAGGTAAAGAATTTGTATATTTGATTTCCCGGTACTTTACATATCGTTATTATAAATATAATTTATGTTTGCTGTATTCAGTGGGCTATAGTGAATCTTATTAGAAAAAGTATAAAAAATTATAGGGATGGATTCCATCCGCAGTGCTTGAAATTGCAGAAATTGATTATATTTAGTTTCCCGTATTCAGAAAGCATAAATATCACTAGAAATATACTTTGATTATTATGCAAAGAAGGTAGTAGTGACATCAACAATAACTGCAACAGCATTCCAATGAAGAATATGCGCATGTATGGTATGGTATGATATGTATTCATCTATTGTGTACGTGTATTTTAGAAAATTTCACTGCATTAAAATTAAGGAAAAAGAAAGCATGAGATTTCTCTAAACACGTCTTCTTCGACAACAAATAAGCAATAGTATATTCGGGCAACGAGAAAAAATGAAAACACGCTAAAATAAATGTATAGAGTGAGCAAAAAGCAAACCATCAAATACAAATTAAGAAGTCGCACCAAAGGGTGCCAACGAAGTGACAAAGCAATGATGAATAAATAAGCAGCAGAGACTAAAGCAAGATGTAGTAGTAGAAGTTGGTGCTTGGAAGCGGCAATAACAGACAACTCAGCGGACAGCAATTTGTTTCGCATATGTCAACTGTTTCGATGGCTTGGCTTTCTTATGCCTTTACCAATTTTATTGTTATTTTTGTTGTTTTTTAAGTTTTCTTCAACTTGAAGTTTTGTGTTTAACATTCAATGCAGCAACAGCTGGCAGTTGTAGGAAAGTGTTACTATTGAAACTTCTGTTAAACTCATTTGTTATTGCACTTGAAACGATCGGCAACGAAATATCTGTGTAATGTAGTTCAACTGGTCACTGGGACACGGACATTCATTCGAATAACAAACAAAGGTAAAAGAACGGTAGAAATAGCACATCATGACGGCATTGCAAGCCTAGCCAAACTATTGTTGCTGGTTGATGCGGAGGTGGAAATGGGCGCCAAGCCAAATAAACCCAACAACGATGATTATCTGAATAAAAATGTGTTAAAAAGCCACGACGGCAATTGCATTCATTGAAATCACCCACAAATGGCGAGAACAGCGCAATAAGTGCGACAATCAACTAGACCTTGGGCAGCATAGACACTTCCACCGACGGTAGCAACAACTGTGGGAGAGCAAGGTGTTAGTACTGAACCGACGATAAAGGCATAACTGGCATGCTAATTGTGAACTTGCTTGAAGTTAATAATGTTATTGTAACAACAAAAGAACAACTCCTCATGGAAGTGAAAGCCGGTTCTTAACTTTAACAAACAGAGGATAAAAGCATCACAAATCTGACGCGTTCGTCAGATGGCTCTCCGGGAACGTACATGTATGTGCATTTTTGGTCATTGTGATTATCGATTAAGACGATTGCATTCGTGTCTGCAGACTACTCCAAAACCGACATAATGATTTGAATGGTTTCTTCTTGTAAGCCATTCAATTATACCGAGTGAGTAGTTAATTCTAACCAATAGTGGCAATGGGAAAGTCAAAGCCCTTGACAATCAGCGTTTCTATACTCTCGCAACAAAAGTTGCTAAGAGAGTATTATACAAAGGTTAGGTTGAAAATTACTAAAAGTGGGTTAACTCACTAACGAAAAACGTCAGAAACACTAAATTTTACAGAAGAAATAGCAGAGGATTTTTTTACAAAATGAAAAATGGGCGTGGCATCGCCCACTTATGGGTCAAAAACCATATCTTAGGAACTACTCGACAAAATTTCAATGAAATTCGGTATATAATATTTTCTTGACACTCTCATAAGACGGCTAAACAATGGGCGAAATCGGGTCAGAACTACGACTACATTCCTTAAAACTCAATTTTGAATTCCATCTGATTCCTTCACTTTATCATATGTATACATAAGGAACCAATGAAGGTGGCGGAATAAAACTTTACACAAATAGTGCATATCATCTCTGGCTTCACTTGTGAAAAAATTGTCGAAAACGGACTATATCTAAGGGTAAATTTTAACCGAAAATATGAGTAAATCTCTCAGATAATTTAATGTAATTCAGAGGAAATTGTTTTCTTCTAATAGTGTGTCTCTGTGCCAAAAATTATTAAAATCGTGTCATAACATCTCCTAGCTCCCATATACCTAATTATAGGTTTTTCAAAACTACGGTGGCCTTAATTCCGCATATATGTATTGGTTAATATGTGAAATGTCTTAGAAAAATTAAGTGAGCGTATAGTCTGGGATATAATGTACCTTGGTAGTGAAAATGAATGAAATCGGTTCAGGAATTGCCTCAGCCCTCATATCATATTAGGATTAGTGACTTGCCACGAGTCTGCAAAAAAATGAAAATATTGCACAATTTGATTTCGACAATAGCTACGATTTAAACTGGATAACAACACATCGATGGTGGTGTACTCCTATACAGCTATTCAAAGTATGGAAAAATAGTGGGAAGAAATATTTCTTCTTAATGTTTGAGTAGTTTAAAAAATAAGTCTCCACCATGCACGCCATTAGCTATTAAACAATTAATGGAGAATATCAAAGAGTCCAATCATTTATATCGCAAGTGTAAATACCTGTGTATTATAAATTGTTGGAGGTATATCACCTAATTCCCACATAATCTCTAAATTGCGGCTTTGGCAACAACATTCAAAGGCGTTTCTATGTACACATTTCACCAAACATTCCGTCAGCTAACACAACGGCAACAGAAGCGGAGTGGCCTCCCACACTCACTGCCACCAAGGAGAACATGCTTCATAGCAACAACTACTTCATCACTCGCAACACATCGGCAGAGCGCAGTTCGTGCATCACAAGCTTGCCTCATATACATACATATATATATACTATATCCCTGCGCAAGGCTTATTTGCTTAAGTTGCATTTTCCCATAACATTTTTCACACTCGTGCGATAATCAAATATTTGACCTCCTCGGCTACACATCGCAGAGCTGCATTACTTAAAACTATCTTAAGTTTCTTCTTCATTCTCATTCTGATCACCGAATTCAAAGTGTTTTTGCCGTTATTGCTGCGACAACAATAAAAGTAACATCACCAATGAAAGCATGTGAGGTGTGCACATAACGGCGTTCACAGTTGCATCGCACATCTGCTTCTCAGTTAGTTTCTCTCGGCCCGCCGTGTTATCTTCTAACTGCTCACTGTCAAAAGTTCTCGACATGGTTTTGCAACGCAACGGCGATATTGCATGTTAAGCAAGCACAAGCCAAAGTATATAATTACCATTTTGCAAAAACAGGAACCACCAATAAAACCACTACAACCAAGCTGCAACAACAATAACAACATGTTCATGACAGAGAGCGGCACACTGTAAGTGCCAAACGACAAGTGGTAGCTGAGTAGACTGCTTGCAGCTCATTGGCGTCTGACACATGGGTTGGTGTGCAGAAGGTAGGTTGGTGTGATGGTGACTGACACTAAAATTCGCTTCCGCTACACGTAGAGTACATGAATGGGTGAATGCTTCCACAACGGTGCTTGCTGGCTTTGCTCACATATACTATTATCCTCTGTTATTACACGTAGAAATATTCTTGCAGTCGAAAATTTTCGCTCCCTGGTTTCATTTCTTCTGCTCTGCTTCAAATATCTTACTCAGTATACCAATTGTCAGAGTCAATGCCAAATTTATTTTCAATTTTCAAATATTTGTACTATAGCAACAGAGTAGGCTAGTTTTGTTAATGGTTGCTTGTAACTCCGTTAGATGTTTTCTCACCCTCAAAATACGACATTCTTCGAAAAAATTTAATGTGTTATAACTCCCTATCAAATTAATCTCAGAATATGGACAAGTCTAGTTTCAAAACACTGATTTTCATTTTATAATACATCATGAAAATGATTATAATACTGTAATAACCACATCTACATCTGATATAACAGTTAATTTCTTTTCACTAAATAAGAGTTAACTGTCTAAAGAGCAACTGAAATTATCGGTAATGATCAAAACGCTGGCTTGGATGTAAATAAGTTGGGTATGTTTTATAGCTTTTCTATTTGCTATCCAATAAAGCTATCTGTAAATCTATGCTACATGAACCTGTCCGCAGTTGTTTGTGTTTGTGTTGGTTTTCTTCTCAACTATTGTAGCTCTGACATCTAATTAATTCCAGAACTAATATATACTTAGTGGAGACACTACAATATGTATGTACTTCAATATTTTAATCAACGTTATAGCGGATTTTATGACATTGTTGCAGATCATATCGCCAGAGTTATCAAATAAAACTTACTTTTCTACCTCTAACTGTATTTATGTTCACTCTTATAAACAAGAATAGGTAATTTTCCCCATGCTGTCATAATCGTTAATAAAACATGAGCGTATAAAAATACTATGATATTTTTCACACTCTTCTTTCTTACATCTTTGTAAGTTACATTGGCACCTCTGTGCTTGTGGATGTTTGGTAAAAACGTTTAACTATAACCATTTTTTGATTTAAATTATTATCATGGTGTATCCTCTCCCAAGGCACGTGCAATCGTATAACGTTCTCCTTGTCAATTTATGTACTCTTGCACTCTGGAAGCCACTATTTTTTTTGTTTGTGATGCGTTATTATTTCACGGCTGCACATGTTGAACTGAAGATTTAAGCAACGAATCTTTCATACGATGTATTTTCTTATGGTAGAATACACAGCAGCTTTAAGACCAGATCCTACCAGCAATTTTTATACTCTCGCAACATGTTGCACAGAGTATTATAGTTTTGTTCACATAACGGTTGTTTGTGTCACCAAGAAATAAAAGAGTTAGATATGGGGTTATGTATATATAAATGATCAGGATGACGAGTGGAGTTTAGGGATGCAAACGATGTTTTTGAAACATCGATGCTTTTTGACGAAAACATCGATATCTCGAATCTAAAAACATCGATGCATCGATGTCACTTTCAACGATGTTTTATGTCTATGTTTTATATAAAAATTTGACTTCACACCTTCACACTTTTTCGGGTATTAACTCGAAACCCTCTATTTGGATACGCTTTATTACATTGGAATTCGATTTTTGTAAAATACGGAGATTATGATTTATTTATACAATTTAATTCTGGCGTAGGCTACTGCGTTAGATCAGAGATTCAAATTACTGCGTTTTAAAGATGCTATGACTTAAAGAAATAATTTTTTTGTTTCATAACAAATTCAATGAATCGCGCTGATACAACGGAATCTTCGGATGAGTGAAACAGAATACTCGTTTGATATTTGGAACCAGAATAAACATTTGGTCCACCAAAAGGTGAAATGTAAGCTGTCAAATTTATCTACAATTACAGGGACGGAAGGTTGAAGAGAAAGTGTATCTCGGCTGTTACCCCTACCAATCAGAAGCCAATAGAGTTTGGGTTGACATGAATACTGTGTTTCCGGAGTTGTATAAATAGGCTTATTAATATTTACACATTGTGAACACTTCAGTGCCGAGTAAACGACTGCTTTTTAAACCTAGGGCAACTATCACTCTATTACGCAGAAGTAAAATCGATAAGAAAGAAATGAAAAAAACTTTCAATTTCGTTGTTTTAAAATTCTGCTATTTATTGAAAAAACTTTAACAGTGAAATAAAATGTATCAACTTAAGACGTACTACATTTCATTTATTTATGCTTCTGCTTCCGTATCCCTCAGCTTTTCACACTAAATTTAAAATAAGTTAAAGAAGGTCAAAAATACATCGATGTTTCGATGTTTTAATGGCCGATGTTTTTGATTTCGATGGGTTTTAAGAAACATCGATACATCGAACCATCGATGTTTCATTTCACGATGTTTGCATCCCTAGTGGAGTTGAAATCCGGATGTCTGTCCATCCAACTGTCCGTCTGTCCGAGCAAGCGATAACTTGAGTAAGATATCTTAATGAAACTTGGAACAGATATTCCTTGGCACCCTGAGGTTGCTTTCGAAGATGGGCAAAATCGGTGCACTGCCACGCACACAAAATGGCGAAAATCAAAAACCTATACCGTGTCATAACTAAGCCATAAATAAAGTTATGAAATAAAATTTGGAACATAGGATCGCATTAGGGAGGGGCACATTTGAATTTTTTGTATATATCTTGCAAACCAATAAAGCTATATAAACCAAACTTTCTGCAGTCGTTTCTTTTAGCCATACAGTCCAAAAATGAAAGAAATCGGATAATAACCACGCCCACCTCCCATACAAAGGTTAGGTTGACAATGACTAAAAGTGGGTTAACTCACTAACGAGAAACGTCAGAAACACCAAATTTTTACATAAGAAATGGCAGAAGGAAGCTACACTGAGATTCTTTTACAAAATATAAAATGGGCGTGGCGTCGCCCACTTATGGGTCAAAAACCATATCTCAGGAACTACTCGACACGAGTGGAATATGGGCGAAACCGGGTCACAACTACGCCTACTTCCCATATAACTCAAATTTGATTCTGATTCGTTCACTTTATAATACATATATACATTAGGACCAAATGAAGATAGCGGGATAAAACTTTACACAAATATTGCATTTGAGCTGTGACATCAGTTGTGGAAAATTTGTCAAAATCGGACCATGACTTTTCAAGGCCCCTGATATAGAACATGAAGAACTCAGTGCCTAAGGGTAATTTTGCACCGAAAATATAAATAAATCTCTCAGATATTTTAATGTAATTCATTCCCTCTGAATTTTTTTCTTATTACAGTTTGTCTATGTACCAAAAGTGGTCAAAATCGGGTCATAACTTCCCCCAGATCCCATATACCTAATTATAGATAATATAAAATTAAGTGGGAGTATTGTCTTCGATATATAGTATCTTGGTGGTGAAAACGAGTGAAATCAGTTTAGGAATTACCTCAGTCCCCATATACTATTTATGATGATTTTCGTTATTCTATTGAACTTTATGCCGAATATATGGGTCGAATTGTGTTATCTTTATAAAATTACATCAATAAATTGCGAGAGTATAAAATGTTCGGTTGCGGAACTTAGCCTTTCCTTACTTGTTTTATTGAATATTCAGAACACTTTATAGAAGAATTGGAATAGGGTTTGGGGTTACATTAATAATTTACAAATACATGGTATTTTTAACTTTAATAAACAAATATATTTAATTTATAGATGGTATTAATCGAAACCAAGGCTTGGAACCAAATCTACCCTACGACAAGATCATCATTGACATTAGTATTTCAAAAATGCTTGAAATGTACACAAAAATAATGTTGATTTATTATTTGTGGTGTTAATTTAGTTAGTTAGTTTAGTCAAATATTGCCTCTGTCTACTGCGAAACAATCTCCAACGCTGTTATTGATTGTTTGTCACTATTGGCCAGTATTGACGCTACTATGTGAGTATGCGGACGCACATGCGCAAATATTTATAACCCACTTACTTAATGTTTGCGTCTCGGCCTTACTTAGCTCCCATAGCTCTGTTGCCTCAGAGCCAAGTTGTTTTTCATCTTAGTTAACTCAAATATAAATTATTGGTGTTATTTTATTGCATAAGATATTATGTCTGATCTAATTTATATACAAATGCATTACTTTTTTACTAGAATACTATGTGACCTATGCGGAATCTTTCTAGGGAATTGAATTAAGTTATATAGAGTTTTGGTTGACGAATACATATGTACGTGTATATGTTCCAGTAAATTCGAAACATACATATGTGGGTGTGTTGTTGAGCTGTTATATATTTTCGTTCCTCTATTTTATTGTTAAATATTGAAATTTGATGAATATAAATAAGTATTCAATATCTAAAGTTCTTCAATGGTTTCATTTATGTTCATCGTTATCGTTTGACGGTGGAAATATTCATTACTAAGTAACTAATCAACATTGGACATTAGCCTCGTTTTCGATAGTGAAATGCTTTTTTGCACGCTCATCTCCAACGTCATCACTGTAGCCGCAAAAGCGGCAGCATGAATATTGCATGCTACGTTTGTTTGGCAAGCACTGAAAATGCGTCGCAAATGAGGCGCAACGACTTTTCCCTTTCTCCTTGTTAATGTAGTGACTCAACAAACGGTGCGGCAACATCAGCTAGCCAATCTCCAAAGCAACGGTCGCAAAAGCATAGCACTTATTTGGAATCCCATTGGCGTTTTTTAATTTCTCCTTAATGGTCTTTGAGCGTTTGGTTCCCAAACCCAGCTTGCTGTCTGTTTGTGGCCACTGTCCTGGTAGGCATCAGCACCAACAGTGGCAGCTTTGCTGTCGCAGCCTGGGTGTTGGGGTGATTTAGTTGCTCTTGCTGAGCACGACGGATGCCCGAGCTTGTCTGTGAACATTGAACGAAATTCATGCTGCGATATCACATTGCCATCATAAACGAAATGATTTTCATTTTATCATCTATTTGTGCTCTGATTTAAAAGTTCTTCCTTTTGGACAGGTTCGTTACATGCTGTGCTTTGTAGTTCATCGCGATGCTGTTTCAATTTTAATATTTCCGCTGCCGCTACGGCTACCTCTGACACCGTTACTGTTTCTGTACTGCTTCTTATAAGCGCGTTCCTTGAACACATATATACATATGTATGTATGTACGTCGTTTGTATAGTTTGGAGGAGAACTATCGCGCTTTTCTTCCGCTGCTGTGCGCTGGTAGAAAACGTCTTGGGCTTTTCCATCGTTGTGCTTTGCGCTCTGCACGTCCACTAAACTACACGATCCTATCCTATCGTTTCCATTTTCCGTTACTGCTAAATGAATGGTCGCATTGTCGACTGAATGAAATTCTTGAACTTCATTTAACCTTTGCATTGTTTTCTCTATTTTTAATTTTTGGTTTTGGCATGCCAACATTTTTCTTCTCAACCTCTATCAATGATGAAATTTATCAAAAGTGCTATATGTAGTCCGCAACTTCGACATTGGCGCAGTTGTTGGATCCAGTGCAAGCGCAGGAAATGAACTGCAATGGAATTCTTATCCAGTCAACTGCAACATGTTGCATGTGGCAGTTGGTTGCTATTTTTCGCTTATTGTTAGACTAAAGTTGTTGCTACAATTTCATGATTGACGATGTTGCCGAAGCGGTATATTGCTTCGCAGTCAGCAAAACAATATAAACAATTTATTAGTTGGGCGGAATGTGGTGAAAGGTGGGAAGTGCCACTAAACAATACCTAATAGCGTACATAATTTGTTGTTTCGACTGACTTATGAAGTTGGTAATTCTATTTGGCATAACTTGTTTTTAAATTAAATTTTTAATTTCGCAAATAGGAGCGATCTTAATTTCGTGTCGTGCTTATAACTTTGTACTCTTTTATTTGTGCTAATTTATACAATAAGGTATCAATAGTAACTCGATTTATTTTTAGAAAATGCTTCATACGCTTACAACTCACTGCTGTTTCCATTACTAATCTGAAAGCTGAACTTGAGCTGTTTCATACTTCCTCAAATTTGCAAACTAAATCATAAACGAAGAATTAAAATCTAGAAATTCATCGGCGAAATAGGTTACTTCATCAACAGCAGCGTCATAGCGCGGCATTAACAGCATCATCAGCCACAACTATACAGATTGAGCATAAAACTAATGATTACCATTTCCTAAACGGAAAACGTTCAAAGTAAAGAAAAGAAAGAAAAAACTCAAAATAAGGCTACATTATAGCTAAACATCATTAATAATTAAGCGCTGACAGCATTACCATTTCTTCCATTCCTCACCACTAAGTAAAGCCATCAAAGTTTTTTAAATATTATGTCTCATCAAAGAACCCGTTTCTTCGCCTAATTTGTTCGGTCATTTCAAATTAGTTCTAAATGTTTCGTTTGTGATTATTGTCGTTAGATTTATGTCTGTGCGCGATATTATTAACCACTATTATTTTAGGGTAACGTTTGTATGTGTACAAAAATCGGGCGTCTATAATGAGTTAAAAGTTGATAAATAGCACAAGCCTAGCACTAGCCTTCCTCTAAGGAATACGTACGTACGTATGCTGGGGTCTTTGAAAATCGTTTTCGAGAATTTATTTATTTTTACTAGTTTTATTCACACACCACACAATTTCTTGATACATTTATTATCTAATTATTTAAAAAAAAATTTTCTTTATATACATATATATACATACATACATAGATATATCCAAATATTGCTATATTTCCATGCCTTCCGAAGCCTATTCAATAGGTTGTATAATAGGAACTGGTTAGAAAGATATGTCAACGATTCAATTGCATCACAAATTCTTACACCAAGAGCTGGACATTACAGACGCGGTAAAGCAAAATCGCTGTAGTCTTCTAAAGTGAAGTCATTACGAAATTTGTCCATAACGAGTAGCGAGTGTGTGGCGAAATTGAAAATTGGCCGCATAATTGTATAGACCGTCGTCAGGAGAGCGGATCAGAGGTGTCAGGTGGCGTGCGTTGCGTACGCGCCAACTAACCGTGCAGACTAGTAAGAAAGCAGCGTAGCAACTAAATTCGCCTTTACACAAGCAGTGTGAGCTATGTGTGTATTGAATGTACATTCATATGTACATATGTACATATGTACATATATGCATGTGTGTACATAGATGCAATTACAAACTGAAGCAACAAACAACACCAAGGCGGAAGAATAGCGAACGCAGCTACCGCTACCCAACGTTGCGCTCCAGCATGATATTGTTATTGTCGTTGTAACGAATTCCCCTGTAGCTGTTAACTGCGCGATCAGTGCACGAGTTAGTGAAATGCAAACACAATAAATGTGCGGCGCATGCGCATTTCATATCCGCATATTACCGCTAATGATTCGCCTAACCAACTTGGGTGCACTCAGGTGGCTGGCAAATACACAGCGCATCAGAAGGCAGTGAACTGCGCAGATTTTCGCCCAACTTCACTCGCACATTCCTCGCTTCACTTAACGCATGAGGTTTTTTTTAATAATATGTACATATGTATGTATGTATGTATTTCTGCATGTTTGCGATTTTCTCTTCTTTGCTTATGACCTCTTCACTTTCGCGTCTTTCGCTTTTATGCAGGGAAAACTGCCACTCTCATATATATACGATGCCGCCATCTTGCACAGTCATACATGAAGAAGCAAAAAATCGGAAAATTATGCAGCAAAAGTGTAGGAGGAAAAGTGCAAAGTGCACGCACACCAGTGACGCCCCAAATAACTTATCTTGAGATTGTATTTTGTATTCAAAGTATTCACACATAATGACTTTAATCAATATAATTTTTAAAAATATTAGGATTTCAAATCAATAATTCTCCGTAAAGTTATTAAGGTCAATCTATACATTTCGTATAATCTTCCAACAAACCAACCAAACACAAAAAAATTGTGTGGACGAACCAAAGATTTTGTGAGACTCTCAAAATATTTGCGTGGTATTCGACCGACCATTTTCTCCAACTCCGACCACAAACTGTTGTCCAATGGATTCAAATCTGGACTTCCAGACGGCATCTGGAGGGTGACCACATTGAACCATTCGTTGGCTCTGTTGAGCCTAAGTTACTTCAAGCTGACCAGTTGATCGAAGATGGACTTTTATGTGGAGATTATCCCGAATAAATAATGACATTGATATGGTCGATATAGCCATTTCCCTTGTAACTTGTAACTTGCAACATAATTTATGGCAAGACTAAGTACTAAGTAAGATTAATGATATATCCATTTCAGATTGATCTTCCGTACATCAACATTTATATACATCACTTATCCCAACCCATTCAAAATATATGTTATGTTCCAATCACTGCCCTTAAATAATGCGTTTGAATGTTTCCCTTAGCCATAATGGTAATAATTATCCGAAATCATAAGTTCAATGTCAACATACTAGCACATCTACCAACCTAAATACTTCGTCCAATAATGAATCCTCTTCATTTATATCTTTCGAATAAGCTGTTTTCACAGTCATGGAAATCTGCGCTCATTTACATGGTTCAAGACAATGAAACTATTGACAAGCTGGCAGGATTCCCACGCCCTCAAGTCGTCACAATGCTTTTTGTACATACATACATACATACATATGTACGTATTATATTTTATTTTGTGTGTGTTGATATGACTATACGCCCGCAATTAAATACGATTGTATGTTAGAGAATGAGATTGCCAGACGAAATGTGCTTCTTAATTAAAGACCACACTTCAAACCAAACAATCCAAATCTTGCTTTTCCATATTTCACACAAAGTCACAGCTTTGATTGCATTTATCTACCTGTACAACGCTGCATCGAGCAGTTTGCAAATAGATATTCAGTGGACTTTGTTATTGCATCTAAGAGGGTAACTATTCGCTGCACAAGTTTATCATTTTATCAATCAGCAATTGTTGTTTGAGTTTGTAGTTGGTTATATTGTGTTTTTTGTTTAAAGTTTAATTTTATATATTGGGTGTGTGAGTTAATTTCTATGATTGAATTCGAAGATTCTTTCAATTTTGGACTTATTTTAATATTTTCCCATCTATAATATAAAAATGAATCGCAAAATGTGTTGCTAAGCGCATAACTCGAGAACCGCCGGACCGATTTCGCAAATTCTTTTTTTAGAATGTTTCTAGAGGTACCGGGATGGTTCTTACGGAGAGAAAAATTTTAAAAATTGCCTGAAAAAGTCTTAAATCCACAATTTTCTAATCTGCCATACAAACAATTTGTGTCGTTAGTTTCGCAAAAAATTAAGAAAGGCCAAATCGATCTGGCTAATTTTAGTTTTGAAATATTTATGGAAGGCCAGGGAAAGATTAGAAAGTAAGTAAATATGGAAAAATTGTGAGGAAGATAACAAGAAGATGATTTTATTTGAATTGACAACAAAATTATAAAAAAGAAAACAAAAAATAATATTATTTTCAAAGTTGTCATTGTTGCTTTGTTAAAATCTTTTTATTATTATACAAGTGTATAATGCTGTATCGAAAGCCCAAAACAATTTGTAACAAGTAGGGAAAGGCAACCAAACATTTTATACTCTCGCAATTTATTGATGTAATTTTATTACACACAATTTGAAATAAAGTCCAATAGAATAACGAAAATCCTCTTATATAGTATATAAGAGCTGATGTAATTCCTGAACCTATTTCACTCATTTTCACCACTAAGGTTAACAGGAATAGAGGCAACTTGGCACCTGATAGTAGGCAGTACTTTCGGCCTTGAAATTACTACTAAATTGCAAATCAACAAACACCAGTCTGCAAACTCGCCAAAAACAGCTACAAAGGAGATTTTCCAGATATTCAAGTCGGTAGAAGAACTGAACAGGACTTTAAAAGATTTACGCGACAACGAAAATATTTTTGGTGAAGCCATGATTCTGTTGGCAGGTCATTTTCGCCAGACTATTCCTGGATCAACTGTTGCTGACGAACTAATCACATTCCTAAAATCATCTCATTTGTGGCGACACATAAAGAATCGCCAATTAACAAATAACATACGAGTGTTTTTTCAACAATATCATATTGCGAATGTAGAAGCAGTTGAAAATGGTAGCGACGCAGTTGACACCTCAATGTATTAATAACATTTTTAACGGGCTTCTGTCACTTCATGGTCTCGAAAGAGGAGCTTATTCATCGTGTTTTTCCTGACATGAAACCACAATATAATAACCATAAATGGCTAATTGAATGGCCTATATTGGTGGTAAAAAAAACAAAGATGTCGATGATCTTAATGCGACAATTTAGGATTTCGTTCCAGGAGAGTTGACACAGCTACAAACCCGGGTGACGTTGTCAATTATCTCACAGAATATTTAAAATTGCATTGACTATCACCTCTCACTTTGCAATTAAAATTAGAGTAAGCTGTCATGGCTATGAAAACGGTAATCATAAATAAGTCACCGAAACAATCTTGGCTTGGAATTTGCAAATTTGTTGTTATGATGATTTACGCTTACTACAGATCTACCATAATGTATATCAACCGTCTATAATGGTTTCGTCTTTGCGCGTAAGAATTTTTTGACTATATTGAAAAAAATTCTATTGAAATGTATACCTTAGCCACAAAAATATGTGGTCGGGTCTGCTAGTATTTTAATAATAATTTTCAAAAATTTTAAAATACATATGTATGTATACTTATGAACATTTTCGAATAGCATGCTATTTAGCCTCTAATCCACCATTCATCCATACGCCACGAGCATGAACATGTTAATTAATACAATTAGCAGCAATTATGTACATACATATGTACATATGTATATGTGATAATTTATGATTTGTGAGTGCTTGTGTTGAGATCCTACTATCGCTGACTCACTTGTTTATCTCTGTAAAACTAACAGCTACATACTGATTTTAAATATAAGCATGCCCATATGTATATACCCTGCAAGAAAACACTCAACACCAAAACAATTTTCCTAAAAATTGCAAAACTGCAACCTGTGTTATAGGGCTACCGTTTCGTACCTCGAATGTTGCTGGTCTGAGTTTAATGAATAACATAGTTATTAAAGATCAGCGTATATACTTAGTAATATTTAATAATTGAAAACATTACAACAAACAAACAAGTAAGGAAAGGCTAAGTTCAGCTGCAACCGAACATTTTATACTCTCGCAATTTATTGATTAAATTTTATTAAGATAATACATAATTTGACCCGTATACTCGTATTCGTCCAATAGAATAACGAAAACCATCATATATAGTATAGCTGAGCTGAGCAAATTCTGAACCGATTTCACTAATTTTCACCACCAAGGTACACTATATGCAAGACTATACTTAATTTTGCTAAGATATTTCACATATTAACAGATATATGTGGTATAAAGCCCACCGTGTTTTTGAAACCCCTACAATTAGGTATATGAAAGTTAGGGAAAGTTATGACCCGATTTTAATAATTTTTGCAAGAGAGACAAATTATTAGAAGAAAATAATTTTCTCCGAATTACATTAAAATATATGAAAGATTTACCCATATTTTCGGTGAAAATTACCCTTAGACACTGAGTTCTTCATGTTCGATATCCGGGGCCTTGAAAAGTTATAGTCTGATTTCGACAATTTTTCCACAAATGAAGCCACAGATGATATACAGTATTTATATAAAGTTTTATTTCGCTATCTTCGTCGGTTCCTTATGTTTACATTATAAAGTAAAGGAATCAGATCGAGTGTAGTGTTTCTGACGTTTTCCGTTAGTGAGTTAAGTTTTGTATGGAAGGTGGGCGTGGTTATTATCCGATTATATCAATTTTAATCGTGTGTAATGGGGTCCGTAAAGGAAACCACTGCACAAAGATTGGTTTATATAGCTTGATTGTTTTCCGAGATATTCACAAAAAACTTATTTAGGGGCGGGGACACTTTTTGAGGAATTATTACATCCAGATATGCTTCTTCCTAGCGCGTTCCTTTATATCAATATATATTTTACTTGTATAGCTTTATTTATGGCTTAGTTACGACACTTTATAGGTTTCGGGCAATGGTCCCATTTTCAATAGCAACCCTCCTACGGTCCTAAGGAGCATGTGTACCAAATTTGGTCAAGATTTCTTAATTTTGACTCAAGTTAACCGTTGTACGGGCAGACGGACGAACAGACAGACATCCGGTTTTCAACTCGTCTCGTCATCCTAATCATTTTAATATACATAACCCTATATCTAATTCGTTTAGGTTTTTAACTTTCAAACAACTGTTATGTGAACAAAACTATAATACTCTCTTAGCAACTTTTGTTGCGAGAGTGTAAAAATGTGGTAAGAAATTCTTTTGCGACTTTTCTTAAATATTGTGATGTTTTCTCTACCGAGTAAGAGCACTTTATTTGTGTGTATTTCGGCATGCGTGTACCCCATTACTTGTGATTAACTAATTTGTTTGCTTCAGCTAAAACCAATTTTTCTTGCCCTATACATAACTGCCAACCGTTGTTAATCGCATCTACTAAACTTGTCGAACACACTAATTAAATTCGCTCGTATACTATTGTAGGTCATCTGTCCATCTACATTTTCATTTCAAAATACTACAAAAAAACGGAAACATAAACGTATGGTAAATAACATACAACTTGTATTTAAAGAGCTTTTCTTAAGTGATGTCGAAACCATACTTTAAAATCCTTGGCCATTATGTACAGTCTGTGACTGTACGGGTACTGAAATTTAAGAAAACAAACTGTGGGCCAACCAATGGGTGCCAAGGTACGGCATATGCCAATCCAATAAACTATATACTTATCTCTATTAAAGAATATAACTATGAGTTTGAGAAGATATTCATATTTACTTGCTTGCTAATTGGGATTTCCTTATAATTTGAAAAGTTTATATATCCACAACTAAGTATTTGTTCCTTATTCGTTTGTTATAGAAGTTTCAGAAACTATTGCAAGCCATGCATCAAATTTGACTGACATTCACCTAAAAAGAAGAGGGACATTTTGTTTAAATAGTTCTTCTGTGTCTTCAGTCAACAAAGCAATATTTAAAGTAGCACGAAAAAAGGGGAGTTGCTATACAGTCCCAAAATTATTATTATTATTAAAGACAGAATATTAAATTTATTAAAATTATTAATAAAAATCCTTTAGACAATATTTGTGTTTATGTGTGAGAGGTGGCGCTGAGCTCTTCATTGTTGCAATATTTTTCTTAATGCATACATACATATGTGCCAATTGTGTAGCATTATAAGTTCATTAACACATATTGAACAAATGTATGTACATATGTGTGTATATTGTTATGTACACGTACGAATAAATGCTCGTATTTAATGCTGACGCTTTCGCAGTTATTTGTTAGATCATCATCTTGGCAAATATACTACTTTTGGCAATGTATTTTATTTACTTATTCAAATCAATAAATATTTCGTTTCCCGATTTTCATATTTATATAAAAGGTTTGGTTTATGGTTTCACCGTAATTCTGTGTCTTTTAAGAATTCCTTTATAAAGAATTATTTATGAAATTTAAAGCCATTTATTCCCACGCCCAAAAAACTGTAAAGTTGTTATAACTAAGCCATAAATTAAGCTACAAAGGATTACAGTGGGGTAAAATATTCAAAAAGTGGTTGTTGCCTCAAATAGATTTTTGTTTATACATATCTCGCTAGCTGTATTATCCAACTTTGCTGAAAATACTTCACATGGGTGAAATCTGGTAAAAACCACCCCACCTCTCAGACTAAGATTATGTTGAAATTTACAGAAAGTGTTTTAAGTCACTTGCGAAAAACGACAGAATCACATCTGTGGAACTACTTAACATTTAGTTACAGATCTGAAATGGTTTAGATTAGAAAGCATTAATGTAATACAACTTTGAATTCCATCTAATTCGTTCTCTTTCCAATGGATAAAAAACACCGGTGGAAATGTTGGAACAAAACTTTGCCCAAAAACTGCATTGGAGGTGTGTCATTGCTCATCTACAAATTGTCGAAATCGGATTATAACTTTCCAAGGCCCCAGATATCGAACATGTGTAGCCGGTGGAAATGTTGGAACAAAACTTTGCCCAAAAACCTCCAATGCAGTGTGTCATTGCTCATCTACAAATTGTCGAAATCGGATTATAACTTTCCAAGGTCCCAGATACCGAACATGAAGATCTCGGTGCCCATGACTAATTTTTGAAATTTTGCTTAATCTTTCAAAGGAAATATCTTACTTATAACAGCATGTTTGAGACCATGCACCAAATATTAGGTTTTTCAAACATTGTGTGAGCTTTATGCAGTGTATATTAAGTTAAGTTATAATCTTGGTTATAATGCAGCTTGGTGGCGCAAATTTATGAAATCGGTCCAGAAATTACCCTAATCCTCATATACAATAATTCTTCTTGTTGAATTTTTGCCAAATTTGTGGTCGAATTGTATGTTATCTTACACCCTTATTGAGAGTGTCGGTGCTATTGTTAATGTCGATCAGTCGGTCAATCATCGACTATGAGCGCTTTGCAATCGCTCATTTGTCGAGACAATTTTTTCAGTCGTTCGAAATTTTTAAATTTTCTTGATCAAGTTACACAATAGCAAAATAAAATATAATCGACTCAATCGACTGAAGCCTATTCTATTGCTAATCGACACTCGCAATAGGAGGGCTAATGTAAAAAATCCTCTGTTACACCCGAACTTAGCACTTCCTTACTTGTTTAATACCTGAAAATAATTATTGTAACCTGAATCCAAACATTTTATTATACTTCAATTATTATTAGAAAGTTTCCTTGTTCTCTCTTATACTTGCAGATACATTACTCCAGCAACCGCATCCAATGGCAGTGGCGCTGCCAGTATAGCATATCCCTCCACCAATGGACAAATATATAGGGTGCATACGGCCACGACTGTGGACAATGGTCCACTGGCGCAGGCGCAGGCGACTAGTATGAATATTTCCCCTCGTAACAACAATAGCAATAACGGTGGTGTGGATAATGTAGACGGTTATCACAGCGAAAACAGCGGGGGAAGCAGAGACATAAACTCGACAAGTGGATTCTCACATAGATTAAAAGAATTAGCAGCGTCGGCAGGCCTCTTAACGCTAAAGCCGCGCCAACCGCTGAAACCAGTGATAAAGACACGTGGCTCACCAGGACCTGAATTTCCTAAAAAGGTCACTTTCAGCGCCTTCGCTACCGTACAGGTGGTGTAGTGTGTGCGCAATTAAAAGCTAATCTGACTTGAGTGAAGATCAAAAGGTTGGTTGGCAGAAATCCATATACTTATTTGAAAAATAAAAAACTTATATAGTATACATATGTACATATATTAAATAACTTGCATTAATATTTTTTTTTTAACTTTGAACATTTCAAACCCGGACAACGACGTCTCGCTTTGTACCATTGTAATTCGTAATTATATTTACACAAATACATGTAAATGTGGGTATTTGTTTAAAGAATATGTGTTTACTGTAACTAGCCATGATCCCATGATCGCTTCACTTTACCTATGTACAATCTCACACTTACATACATATGCAACCAGATTTAGTAAGTACTGTGTATTTAAATTGTTTTTGTTGTTGTTATTTATCAATATATACACCCAAGGATGTGTTAAAATCATTAATATTTACTTACGAATACTAGGAACATCAACAATATGGATAATCGGAAGCACTTTCATTACCGATAATTGTCGTTCACACTTACAGCGCATAGTCATACAAGTTCATAGAAGAGCGAATCCGACGTA
Organism: Zeugodacus cucurbitae; assembly: GCF_028554725.1. Classification (NCBI taxonomy): domain Eukaryota; kingdom Metazoa; phylum Arthropoda; class Insecta; order Diptera; family Tephritidae; genus Zeugodacus; species Zeugodacus cucurbitae. The sequence goes on from NC_071667.1 coordinate 696,648, forward strand.
ATTCGTACAATGTGTGAATTTTTGACTATTGTATATATGTATATATATACGTAATAAGTATTTTTATTATAAGAATTCGAAGATCATTTTTGGATTATTGCGGATCCTGCTCGAGCCAATAAAAACTAAGGAGCCTACTAGCTTACTTAGATCAACCAGTTTTGTGTAATATGTGAAAATAATTATAGTAGTTGCTGGAACTCCAACTATTGGATAAACTGATTCGAATTACTTGACTTGATGTCTAAATTTTAATTACATTCTTATTGCTTATGTTTGGTGAAATGTACAGTTAACTTATGAAATTGTCAAATCGTCAACATTAATTATTTTATTTGAAACTGACAATATGTAAATTACAACTATTTATTATTATGTATACATACATTGAGATTTTTTATTTAAAGAAATCAAGTTTTACGAATGTCGATTGCGTAGCTTCTCTAGTCAAGTAAATATTAAAAAAATGCCGTTATTTTTCTTTTTTTGTATTATTATATTATTCATGCCTATGTATTGTATATTCAAATGTAATTTTATTAAAACTGCTTCCTGGATAGTATCTTTATATGTGTACTTGTAAATTTATTTCGAGAACAAAATAAATCTGCTTCCTTTTTATTACTGTATGACAGGTACGGTTTTTTCTTTTCTTCAGATGAACAGTTGTAGCTTTTCCAATGCAATCTTGAATTAATATCAATATTTTTAAGGAGTATTATCAATTTTAAAACTATTATTTTATTGAAAAAATGTAAACTTGGAATTTTAAATAATCACACAAATACAAATAGACAACTGCTGTCGAAATTGTTTACAATTCATTCAAAGAAGAAAGCTTTTCTACTGAAAACGTTGCAATTTCATCTATTCAAAATGTAACGGGAATTGTAAAAATTAAAATTTCACGGATTTGGAGAGTTCCATAAAATAAAATTTATAATGTTGGTATACATATATATATTTTTCAGCTGTATTCATTGCAGCTGCTAAGGTTAGACGAGTTTTTGTGAGCCTGGCGATTTTGATTACACTTCGTTCCTTTTCGTGAAGGGCCGTCGTTTTAGCATAGCAAGCATAGACGAAATTGATGAAGTCGAGTTTGAGAAGTGTTTCGACGATTGGAAGAAGCGTTCACATAAGTGCATTAATTTAAAATTTCAATTTATTCATAACCAATTACGAGATATACGAAAGCCAAGTCGCATAGGAGCTACTTTTCTCATTTCGATTTTTCTACTGCATTTGGTTATTAGTCAAAATTGTTAAAGAAACATATCATGTATTAATTCTTGTATTGTGTAAAACCTTTATAAGGGTACAAAGAGCAAAATAAAATGCATAAGAAAGCATACGATTGCAAATAACTGTAAGTTTTTGCTCTCTTATTATCCTATATTTTAATGTCCCGTGCGACATCAAAAAACAACACTTTATTTTTATACAATTAAAATAAAAAAAAAATTATTATTCGTTCTGATGGTAACTGCTCTCAGATTAAAAACAAATTTATATTATCAAAAAAAAAATCAAAATACTCTTCAAAAACAAAATAGTACAACTGTGCTTAAAATTAATTGTATGTCATCAGATTGAAAATCATTCCATAATATATAATTTAGATACAAAATGGTTAAATGCATTCCAGGTATATCCCAGTTGCATTTCTTTTGTTGCGATGGTCAAGAAGTAAAAACTGCTTCATATTCATTATACTATTTTCATTTCATAATTTAGAAAATTTTTGTTGTGTTTCTCGTTTGATGTTATTTAAAAATAAATACATTTACTACTTTTTAAATGATTTTGCTGGCCGCGTTGGTACATAATTCCATATTATCACAACATAATCAATCTAAATAATAAATATTATGATGGAAAAAATGTTCCGTGCGAATGTGTGTTAATAATTAATTTAAAAAAAAACTATAAATTATTTTTGGGAGAAATTCATACCAAATTTAAATATTCTACAATCAAAAGCATGTGAATATTGCCTCACAATTCGCTGAATTCGCCGTGCCGTTTGAATCGTTGTACCCAAAAACGACTTCCATTTTTCCGTTCCAAAATCAACCTTAACACTAAATGTAGACCTACTAAAAAATCCTACTGTCAAAATTAAAAAAAAAAAACATTTCAGTTCATAATTATTTTTAGTTGAAATGTTTGCGATTGTCACGTTCGACATGGCGGAAATGCCCAAATGTAAATTTTCCTTCAATAATTAAAATTTTCTTACGATTCAAATAAATATTAGATAACGTGTCGTAAGGTATTTAACTGTTGTTATAATTTTCTAATGATGGTATGATATGACACTCCACACTTATGTACATATGATTTACATAATTTGAATTACTATAATTTACACAATAAGTGAAAACTGCAATTTTGGAATGACCATGCTTATGTGTGCCTTATATGCTTAGCACTTAATAATGAGAGGAAAAATGTGTATGCCCCATTCATCAGACACCTTTACTAACGGTTGCCTGTAAATTTTAAAATTAAACGTGTTATATGTATATACCAAAGTGATCAGGGTGATGATTGGAGTTGACATCGATAACATGAAATATCTTGATGAAACTTAGTACACGTGTTCCTCGGCACCATAAAATTGGTATTGTAGATGGACGAAATCGGACCACTACCACGCCCACAAAATGGTGGAAACCGAAACCCTATAACAAGCTGTAACTAATCCATATATAAATAAAGTTGTGAAAACAATATTTGGTACAAAGGATAACACTAAGGAGTGGTATATGTGGATGTAATTTCTTTCGAAAAATGGGCGTGGCCTTGACCATATATATCATAAACTACGAAAGTTATATCAATCAGACTTCCTGGAGGCATTTACAGTAGGCACTTCATTATGTAACATGAAAATAGATGAAATCGAACCAAAAGCACGCCTAACTCTCATACAAAGGTTATATTACTTTCTGGTGTCAGTAAGGAAAAACACCAGAAACTCAACTTTTTATGGTAAAGATGGTACATTAAAGATGTACTAAGATTGGCGTGACACTTATGAGTCAAAACCCATGGGTGCGTTCGAGATGACAATCACGACAACAGTGTTGCGAATTTGTCAAAGTATCACATTCTGCATGGATTTTCGGCAACACTTGCGTCAGCATGGCGTTCTACCGACACATTTTTTGAAGAATTTATTCAAATAATCGGCAACACAAATTTTGGTATGCACAACACAATGGATGAAGAAATCTTAACATAATCGTTTGATTTGTGACTCTCCTTTCTTCAAAATTGCTTCCAACAAAAAGTTAATTTTATGCTTGTTATTTTTACAATGTTTAGTAAAAAACAATTTCCATTTTGATCCATATAAGCAAATTTTTTGGCAAAACTAGCAACACATCAGGAGAGTATCAGCAACGTAGTGGCAAATATGCAACTGCAGTAATTATTACGTAGCTCGAACGCACCACTTTTATCAAGAACTACTCGACCAATTTCAACTTTTTTATAACTTGAAAATGGGCGAAATTGCTTTATAACCGCGTCTACTTCCCATATAACACAATTTGGAATTTTATTTGATTCGTTTACTTTACAATATATAAATTAAGCTTCGGTGAAGATATCGGAACAAAACTGGCTCCAGATATCGAACATGGGCGTCTCAGAGCTCTGTCGGATATTCTAAACAAATTTAAAGGAGATGTGTTCCTTCTAATAGTGTGCCTCTGTGCCCAAAATGGGCAAAATCTATTCAACACTTCCTCTAGCTTTCATCTACATACCTAATATACGGATATTCAAACTTTATACCATATATATTGGTTAATATGTGAGACATCTTAGCAAAATTAAACGAACGTAAAATTTAAGATACAATGCAGGTCGGTGTCAAAAATACTTTATGCCGAATATGTGGGTCAAATTTTGTGTTATCATAATAAAATTAAACAATTAAGTTTCGAGAGTATGAAATGTGCGGTTATACCCACACCTAGCTCTTCCTTACTGTTTTTTATATATACATAAGTAGGTAATTTACTGTTCTTTTTTTTTTTTGAAGAAAGCATGCCTGACGTTTGGAATCTCAGTGTGCTCTGGACAATCCATAAAAAGGGAGACCCCCCAATCTGCGCCAACTACCGTGGTATAAGCCTCCTCGATACCGCATATAAGGTCCTGTCGAGCGTATTGTGTGAAAGATTAAAGCCCACCGTCAACGAACTGATTGGACCTTATCAGTGTGGCTTTAGACCTGGAAAATGCCTTCGATAGCACGAAAAGCAGATCCTCTAACTCGAAGCAAATATATATGTTGAGAAATTCTATAAAAAATACAGTTGATCTCCTTTTTACACGGTTTTTTTTTGCACGGTTTTTTTTTACACGGTGTTTTTGAACACTTCCCAGTTACCATTTGTACACGGTTTTACTTTTTTTACACGGATTTTTTATTTTAATTGTATACTTTTTTGCAATAAAATCAAAATTCCATACGTCAATACGTCACAAATCCAATTCTGTTAATAGAATTTAGTAAATTTTAAATTAGATTTAAACTAAAAAATATAAATCTTAGATTCGAAAGCCAGTGAAAAGGTTGCAACAATTTCAATACGTAAACAAATAAATGAAGCTATATGAAGAAGTAAGAAAAAGAAGACACAGCGATTATTGACGAAACTTTGAAATGTATTATTTTTTTACCATTCCCAGAATAGTTGTTGTTTGTTCCTTCTAACAGTAATATGCACATACATATAATACCAGAAAAGTCTATAACAACAACAACATTGTAAATTCTCTGTACGAATAGATAGATTTTCATGTAAAATAAGATCTTTTTTACACGTTTTCTATTTTTTGCACGATTTTTTTCTTAAATTGGTCCCAATAGCGAGTTTTATATAAAAATTTAATTTTTTTTGCACGGTTTTTTTTTACACGTGTAATTTACTGTCCCAGTTAACCGTGCAAAAAGGAGATCAACTGTAATTATGTGTTTATATAAATTTTTAATGAAAATATGGTCAACGTAAATGACTGTTTACTAGAACAAGTAAACAGCTAAAAGAGCAATGATTAAATTTAAAAACATAAAAAATCAATACATGTAAGTAATTAAGGACAAATTTCTTTAGGCACTTAAATTAATCTTTCTACAATACGTTTAGAGAGTTTATTGTCCGTCCATTTCTTCAATTCGTGCCGCCTCTTCGAATACATTCGGCACCACGGCATCGGTCGACTTTTCAATAAGATTATAGCGTTCTGCTGCAGTTAAGCACTGCTGAGCGATTTCGCGCGCTTTATTCCGAGTGTCATCTGCCAACTGTGACAAACCGCTAAGAAGTTCCATAATATCCGTTTCAAAAAGCTTCTGGGCAATATCTTCACCTGCATTTATCATATTTAATATAACCACCACGCCACGATGTTGAACATCGGGACTAGGATTGGCAATTAACGTATGTAAAACCTGCAGCCAAGTTCCAATCTCTAATATTTTTTCGCAACAGACTTTGGAAACTGAAGTTAACATAGCCAATGCTCCGGCACAAGCTTTTGCAGTGTCCTCATCTTCCTCTTCACATAGCAATGCTAAGAATTTTACACGATCGTTAGGTTTCTCAAACATCTTTACAACCTCATCCGACATAACCAGGTTGCAGATGCATTGTGCCGCAGCACGCGTTAGGTATAAGTGATCTTCCATCAGGTAAATTTCAATTTTCGAGACACCCTGTTCCTTTACTATACGTTGTCTTACACTCTCATTCATCGCTGCCAGATTAGTTAGTGACATAAGTGATTCAAAGTTCTCCAATGCGGTACAATCTTGAGCCAATAAATTCAAAAGAGGTCTTATAACATCCAAACTTCGCTGTCCAGCAAAAGCTACTTCGGGATTGATTGTAATACCGATGCGCGCTAACGCTTGTGAGGCATGACGTTTTCCTTTCTCTGTACCTTCTAACGCCATTCGCAACAACGCTTTGACTCCACCATCCTGCACAACCTTACCTCGTAGTTCTTGTAAACTACATACAGCATTTAGTACCCGGGCGATTAGCTCCTGTGAATTGTGACTTTCAGTTTTAGCAAGTGCACACAATGCTCCTGTTATTCCTTCATTTGCAAGAATAGTAATGCGTTTATTTACAAAGTCCGTATCATCTAGTTCATGTTCTTCTGGTATATGATGTTTAGCAAATTTCGCTAGCTCTATCATCTCTGCCAACATCTCTTGCTTCTCATACGCATTAACGAGATTAACAAATGTCGTAACTACCCCATAAAGACAGGATTGGTCACCGGAGCGTGCCAGATCAATGAGAGCATGAATGGCAGGCTTGTCTTCGATCAGTTTCTCTTTTACCTCCGCATCAAGAGTAAGGTAAGCTAAACCGTCAGCAGCCCAACGGCGAATATCACGATCCTTACCAGGTTTGATCAAGAAACGACGACATGCCTCGGCTAATTTACTTGTCGCTCCATCAGCAAATGGTCGTATGGCAGCATCTTGGCCACCGTAACTGCCAAGTTTGCATAGCCCAACCAATGCACGTACACGTATATTGTCGTTTTTACATTTATACAGGTTTTTCAATATGTCTACTCCTTGAGCGCATAAAGCCTTAGCTTTGTCTTTCTTGGAAGCTGCAGCAACTATACATTCACAAGCAACTCGTTGTTGCAACTCATCATCAGTAGTGGCCATGGCTAAAATCATTTGCAAAATGCCTTCCCGCGCTATTATTTGGTTTCCAACATCCAATGGACCAGACAATAAAGAAGTAATAGCAACAGTTACCCGTATTTTAGATTCCATATCAGGATCTAAGAGTTTGTCTTTAATATACTCATCAATCTGATCTGAATAACGCTTTTTTGCTTCATCGTAATACATGTTCTCGTAAATTCTGGCCATGCACACGGAAGCAATTGTACGCGAAGATGGTGTTATCTCCATTGCGCTCTCGTACTTGTATTCCTCTAACTCAGAGCATACTTCTAATAGTCGATGTAGCCCACGTATTTCAACTAACCTCTCCGCCCATTCCAGAGCTGTATAGTGAATATTACGTGTCAATAACTCGATAATAGCATCGCGTGCCGGTCCGGAAATAGTGCGATCAGTTATAGTATAAACCAAACATGTAAGTAGTGTATCAATTTCCTTTTTATTCTGATCACAAAGATCCTTTTTAGGTTTACTTTCCGGTTTGTTTTCCATGCCCGACAATGAATTAATAATAGCTTGTAAACAGTATTGGGCTGCCGTAACACGTTCTTCATGCTTGTGATCTAAAACATGCAGAAACCATGGAACACCCAATTCCCTCAATACGGCCTTTGTTCGATCCACGGCTCCACCACACAATTCTCCAACGACACGAATCAAATTGCAATATATTTCAGGATCCTTTTCTATTTTAGTAATTGAAGAAATTTTTGTAATACACCCAGCTTTAAAAAGCATGTCAGCGCCGACCTCTTCTTTAGCTAGAACCAATAAATTATTGGCACCCGAGCGACGTTTATCTGAAGAAGTTTCCATATCAAAAGTGATTTCCATCATTTGATTGACCTAAAAAATTGTATTTATGTATTTCTCTCAATTACTTTTATGTCCTATATATTAAATATACCTTAGTTGAAGTTTTTGCATTCTGCGCCACGCGTTCCTGCACAATTCGATGTAAACGTTGCAACATCGGCTGTACTGATTTATTTGTGGGATCTTCTTTGAACAAATCAGTAGCATCTTTATACGCCTCTTCAAATTTCTGCAAAGCTTCGTAGGCCTGAGCACGTCGAAACAATGCTTTTGGATCTTTTGGTGAAATACGTAAAGACTCGCTGCAGTCATTAAGAGCATCTTGATATTTCTCAAGTTTCAAGTAAGCGGCAGCCCGGTTTTTATAAAAAATGGGTAACTCCTTATGCTTTTCACCAGCCACTATAGCCTTTGTATAACATTTTACAGCCTCCTCCCACTTTTCAGACTTGAAAGCGTTATTGCCTTCAGTTTTGAAGGTGACAGCTTCAATTTCGCCTTCAACAGTCATATCTTAATTTCTTATTATTCAAACTTCAAGATACAATTTATAAGTAATTAAAAAATTTGTATATGAATTTATAATAAATATTATGTCACGTCTTTTCTTCAATATTTAATTATTTACTTCCATCTGCTGTTTGCTGTCTGCTGTCCACTTTTATAAGGTTGGGTAGCACATGAATAATTTTAGATTTTCTGACTGTCGAACATTCTCGATAACATTCTGCGTTGGTCGCGTGTAATTGACAGTTTTCCCGAATCTTCATGAAAATTCAGAAAAGCTCATTCACAAAATTTCATACTAAATGTTCTTTATTGTTCTTATTCTACAAAGCAATGAAAAATCTATAAATAAAATTCGTCCATCATTCCTCCATTTTTTTTTTACTTTTTTTCTTTTGTTTTCGTTTATTTTTTGCCCCACTTTGCTTTGACATTTCATCGAGCAACTCACAGTGAATAAAATTTTATATGACAACGTCTTACCATCAGATGTAATGTGTATTTTGTCAAACATTTATTTTGTGAAATCATTGAACGTACCATAATGATATAATCGTAACAAAAATAATAGAATGATTTGTAACCATTGTATAAAGTTTGTAACCGTAATAAAAACAACTCCATATAATTAGAGAAAGTGCAGTACAATTGGTGGATCCTGCAATGTATAACACCAAATGTCAGTCAATATTTCGCAACTTCTTACCGACGCATTTTCTCAACAATGTTAGTACTGTGCAGTATATTTGTACAAGTTCTCCGTGGAGAAGCGCCAACTATTATGAAGCACTTGGAATAACACAAAGCTCTACACAGAATGAAATCAAGTCAGCATATTATAAGCTTTCCATGCAATATCATCCAGACAAAAATAAAGGATGTGAAATATCTGCAAAAAAATTTCGTGAGATTTCCCAGGCCTATGAAGTACTTGGCAACTATCGACTTAGAAGGTTATATGACAAAGGTATTCACATTGTGGTATACAAGAAATTGGCAATTAAATTTCCTTATCATTTTATAGGTGTTATACACACAGCGGGAGCTACGTATGCACGACCAACTGAATATGAGACGGAGGTTGAAGATGACCCAGAAACGAAGTTCTACAAATCCCGGTTTAAAAAATCACAAGTTGCCGATGAAATGGGACGAACCCCTATATATGATTTTGATGAATGGTCTCGCGCACACTACGGAAAATCTTTCCAAAGGCGAAAAGAAGCTAAAGAGCGATTTGATCGAAAACAAGCGCAGCGCCGTGATCATGTATTAGCTTTACAAAACGAAATGGTACTATTCGGTTTTGTTTTCATAGTGGTGGCAATGTATGCAATATTCTACACTGAGTCCTCACTAGATGCACCAAAAGAGCGGGCCATTCGAAACACTTCGGAGAGAAGAATAGAAAATGATAAAATAACAACAAGATCGCCTCCGGCCGAAACGTAATTGTGATAAAGAAGGACATAGGTGACAGTGTTAATTTTTTTATTATTTTTATTATAATAAATGAAGAATTGTAAAGAAAGGGTTTGCTAAGTTAGACGAATTTTAAGATAAATGATAGTTTGTTTTAATTGTTCAAACTAAAATTTTCCACTACGTTTTCGTCCCGTATATTTTGTATCTGGTCGAGTGTCACGTCCTTGACGCCGCCTACGTTCCTTCTTAGCCAATATCCACTCCCTTGATTTTTTCATCGGTTTACCTCGAGCCTCTCGACACATATCACGCTTTTTAATATAATTTATTCGTTTCTCTTCTTCTTCCGATCCTTAAATAAACAAAAAACGTTATAAACAATTTAACTTTCGGAATCGCAATATTACCTAACGCTTTTGGCATCGGTGCAGTGCCACCCGTCATCAATACAAGAAAATACTTTTTTGCTTTTGTGGAATTGGGATAATCAACCACTAAGCCACCATAGAATCCTGCTTTCATGGCTTGTGAGGTGACCATTTCAATTTGATCTGCATTTTCCGGGTAAAATTGAAATACAGCTCGCGCTGTACGTGTCAAACAGGAGAATAAAGTTGAAAAGAATTTATACAACCGTTTATGGGGGTTGTGTGTACTTTTATCAGCATTACACAACCATTGCAATGCAGATATCGAAATGGCTCCATCAAAGGTTCCCGGTCTGAAAGGCATACCGTCTCCCATATCTGCCAGCACAAGATCTCCGGCTACATCACGATCAACAGCTATGTCTAACATTGCTTTAGATATGTCAACACCAACCCAAATGTGTTCATTGTCCTCTAACACACTTCCCGATAGACCAGAGCCACAACCAATATCCAATATAAGGCACTGTTCATCTTCATTTAGAGTAAGTAATTCAACAGCTCTCTCCGCCATCTCAATTTGAATTTCTATTATCCTCGTGCTTTAAAAAATTATTAATTAAACATATATTTGTGTATATAACATAAAGTATCACAATATTTAGGAAGTAAACATACTTAGTAGAGTATTTTTTAGCTTCATCATCATTGTAGAACTGAAAGAAAAAAAAAATAGTATTGAGCTTTGAAAAAATATTAAATTATTTTACGATCTCAGGGGGAGCCGCATGTTCAGGTCTTCTTGCCATCTTTGTAATTATTTTCCTAATTATCAATAAGTTAAGAGTTGTCTAAATTTCACAAATATTCGCTAAACTAAATGATAAGACTATTTTGTTTTGAAATATGCGATGCACGTGGATATGATATTCAAATGTTGACAAAAATTTGTCAAATACTTATTTTTTTTCCTCTTTATTGTTATTATTTGGATTCTTTATTCAAACAGCTGTTGACAAGCTGACAAGCAGTGTGTTCAGTGTGCTATACAAGTTTTGTTTTGATATCATTTTCGTATAACATAAGAAATTAACATTTGAACTAAAATTCCATAATTCGTAAGGATTTGCTTTACAAGTGTGAAAACTTTAACACATGGCTTTTGCATTAAGAAATATAATTAGTCCTATGCGACACAGGTAAAAATGGTTAATTGGTAGACTATATCACTTACATAAAATATCATTACAGACAAATATCTGTATTTACCCGTAATACATGGCAAAACTTTTCTTCGATGAAAACTGATGTAACGCCCAACATCACTTCTGTAGAGTCAAAATCTCGTCCAGATGATGCGAAGTTGGTGATTAGTGATTCTTGTATTAAACGGCTACAGGAAATATCAGAAAATGGTAAAGCGTTCCTGCGTATCACTGTGGAAGGTGGGGGTTGCTCGGGTTTTCAATATAAATTTGTTTTGGATAGCAAGTTAAATAGTGATGACGTTATTTTCGGTGAGGGAAATGCAAAAGTTGTAATTGACAATCTATCTTTGGAGTACTGTTCTGGAGCTACAGTCGATTATCATACGGAATTAATCAGATCTGGTTTTCGAATACTAACGAATCCGCAGGCGGAGCAAGGTTGTTCGTGCGGCTCCTCTTTTTCTATCAAATTAGATTAAAACTACGAAAATATAGATATAAATTTCATTTTTATTCTGCTTTCATAAATGTCATATATATTGCCATTTATTAATGCTTACAAATGTTATAAAGTTATACATTTAGAAAATATGAATTAATCCGCTTGTTATTAAATATATTTCTTTAATTTACAAAGTTTTACATGTTACACAAATTTTTAACTTTTAAATATTTTATGCTACATACACAACGTGTAATTAGATATTGTCCCAGTGAACACGAGCTGCCACTGGAACATGTTTTAAGATACCTAAATGTTCAACAATGGGATCATAAATACTTGCATACATTGCAATAATATTCAATTAAACCTTGAAAAATTTACAATTATTGTTTATCGTTTGAACGGTGTATGTTTGCGAGTTAAATTGGTTGTATGCCAAGGGATTTTAAGGAAATATTTGCTTCTATTTTGAGGCGGCAAGTTGCTCACTTAAGTTAATTACCTGTTCTGTAAGCACACTGATTTGCTCGTCATAATTAATCCGCGTAGTCGTCTAATTAAAAACAAGAAACCTTTTTATAGTATACGAAGTCATCATCTTCAAAATAGTTCTTATTATTACCAAATCTTCCTCTAGCATTTTTAATGCCTGGTTTATGCTTTCCATCTGCTCATCCTTTGCTTTTAACTCATGCGTCGCATTTTCTAAACATATTTGAAAATGTTCTAATTCTGTTTCATATGAAAATATTCGAGATTCAGCTATGTACTTCGATTTCAAAAGATTTTCAAATTTGTGACAAAAACTGTTATAAACAAGTTGTTCCTTTGTGGGTGGTAGTGTCGATTCTTTATAAGAGTCACGTGCGCTAATATTTAGAAATATATAAATGAAGCAGTTAAACGAAAATAAAGATGCATGTAGATAGAAATGTTTTTTGTATTTAACTTCAAATTTTAAATACCTTTTCGTTTCCGTTGAACAATACTTAACCATCAAACCAGCCGCTGCACTGCTACAGCTACAATTGCTTTTCTCTGGATTAGCAGCTGACGAGAATGTGACGTTATTTTCATACATGCCATTTTTTTCGTCTTTCAACATAACCGCTTCATTACATTTTAAAATTTCATATTGAGTACGCCAGTGAAACATCTCTTTTTCCAGGTTACAAATACGTTCTTCAGCTGTTGGCACAGATGTTGTAGATAACGTTGTTGATTGATCATGTGGTTGTAGAGCAACATGTAAGGGTGTATGATCACTCCCAGAAACACTCAGAGCATCCTCACTTCCCAACTGCAAAATTATACATTATCAGTAACACATCCATATTAAAACAGTTTTTACTTTTACCATACTTATCGCGTCAACAAGCTTATTTTCTAACTCCGTATTTCTCTTTTGTAATGTTTCAAAATCTCGTCGAAAACGCTTTTCTAACTCGACGAAATCTGTGTTTCGTTTATCTAGCATTTGTTGCAAATTCAGCAAACGTTCGCTATAAATTTGCAACTCACGTTCCTTGTCGTCAACCTTGAAAGAAAATTGTTATTTTCATATGAATTTATATTAGATGAAAGACATTAAAGTAACCATTGTAGTAAGATTTGCATTTTCCATAATTTTCTTTTGCAGTTCTTCGAAAATTAGAGCATCTTGTCCCAAATCACCTACGCCATCTGCGACAGCAACATCACTTTTTCCAGCTAATGTATGCTTTCGTAAATGCTCTTTATCGGTTTTAGTACGTCCCTCCCGTTTTGCGATTTCGTCTTGAAGAGCCGCAACTCTGTGCTCTAGTTGTCTATTACGAAAACCTAATGAGTCGACTTCCTGCTCAGATCGACGAAGTGCAGTTTCACTTTGTCGTAGTTGTTCACGTAAACTCTCTCCTTTTGACTGTTCATCCAAAACAGCATTTCGCAATACACCTGCCCGTGCTCGCAGCTTCAGTAAATAAAGTAAAAATATTAATTCATTTATGTATTTAAATGACTAATTCGTGCTTAGGGGCGTACTTTTGAGTATTCACTAGCCAACTTTTGATATTTTGTATGTTGTGTTGCCGTTAGTTCTGCACTACCATCCATTCTACTGGGCACTATTAATAATAATATCACACCTTGATCTTTAAATTTTATATTACTTGTTTTGCAATTGCTTCTATGAGATATATCCTTTAATGTTCTTTGCGATATGAAATGTATCCATAATTTTTTAATATTAGAAGTGTAGCATTTCATCTGTTTATATCAGAATAACATTCATTTTTATAACGTGTGGATTTTTAGAATAATATTTATTACAATAATTAAGTAATTATATTTACTACAATTCTTCCCTGATATAATGTAATTTATTTAATTCTTTTTTGTACTATTTTATCTTTGTAAGCAGCTAAGTTCGCCATATTCGCTTTTGTTATCATAATTCAAGCTTATTGTGAACTATCCATAATGTTAAAATGCAATTTGACATTTTAGTAGAAATTGACATTTCTTCATTGAAATCTGACTATTTAATAATCGTAAACAAATATTTACCGCTAAAAAATTATTAATATAAAATTATAAATATAAGATATGTCAGCGGGATCTGTAGACTTAAGCTCGTATCGCGATCAGCATTTTAAAGTAAGTGTCTATTCAGTTTACATGTATAATTAAGATGAGTATAAACTTTCTAATTTTCATACGCCTTTCTAGGGATCACGGTCTGAGCAAGAGCGTTCACTCCGTGAATCATGTACATTGTATGTAGGGAATCTATCATTTTATACAACGGAGGAACAAATTCATGAATTATTTTCCCGCTGCGGTGAAGTACGGCGCATAGTAATGGGTTTAGATAAGTACAAAAAAACTCCTTGTGGATTTTGTTTTGTTGAATATTATATGCGTACAGACGCAGAAATGGCCATGCGGTAAGTAAAATAATAATAAAAGACTAACATGGTTTACAAGCCCATTTCTTATACAAGATACGTGAATGGAACAAGACTAGATGATCGTTTAATTCGAGTTGATTGGGATGCAGGTTTTATAGAGGGACGTCAATATGGCCGAGGCAAAACTGGTGGGCAAGTGCGTGATGAATACCGAACAGACTATGATGCCGGGCGAGGAGGTTATGGCAAATTACTGCAACAAAAAATTGCCCCAAATACCGACAACCGTTAATTCTTTTGGTATTTTACATTTTACTTTAGGATTTATACAATATATATAATGAAAAATAATATTATAATTCTGTTTTGCCTCCGCTTAAAGATGGACCATTCTTAAGCTTCTTATGTCGTTTCTTTTCTATTTTCCTTCCTTGGTGTTTACGTACGTCGTAGTAGGGATTTACATAGTCATGATTACGACGTTCTTCATTAATCTCTTGATGTAAAAGTGACATCAATTTGGTGGTAGATTTATCAATTATGTTAGGGAATGAGTTGACAAATTCATAACACCAATTCAGCATGAATTTCCATTCTGAAATCTGTTTACCAAAAATTCTGTAACTTATCTCTGGAAAATGTATAAGACTTTCGGCAGCTATGCAGCAATTTTCCATTAAGATACTGACTGAATCCTGTAAGTCACCATTTTGAGTAAATCCGTCTCGCAAACTTTCAAAAGCATACGTTGTTATTGTAATATTATTGTCCTGGATATGCTATGATTGGGTATAATTATAGCTTGGCAGGTAAATACAATTTTATTTAATTTTGTTTTACCTGATAGATTTTGCCGTAGGTTAATTTTAACAGCTTATAGTTTTTTTCATAATGGTTTGATTTAATCATATTTTTTATTATAGTTTGATGCTCTCTACGACGTTCCGTAAATATTTTGGAATCTGCAGCAAATTTTTTATAATTATTTTAAATACTCCATTTTAATAATATGTACTTACAAAGGCTTGCGGAGATAACCGACTTATTGCTTTCATTATCCATGGCTTGGCCATTTAACGAATGTTTATCAACCGCAATAATCAAAAAATTTACACAAATAAGTGTAATTGAGCAACTTAAGGACCGCATTTCGCTAAA
The DNA here is from genome assembly GCF_028554725.1 of Zeugodacus cucurbitae. Classification (NCBI taxonomy): domain Eukaryota; kingdom Metazoa; phylum Arthropoda; class Insecta; order Diptera; family Tephritidae; genus Zeugodacus; species Zeugodacus cucurbitae. The sequence continues at coordinate 712,205 of NC_071667.1, forward strand.
TTTGAAAACCACTCTTGGAATAGTCTACCTAATTCTCTATATGTATTACACATTCTCTGCTAATTATTTTTAACGTTTATCTCCCATTCACAATAAATCTACACGTGAACAAATTTCAATATGTATATCACCTTGACGTAAATATTTTATTCCTTGTATTGTTCAAATCAATTCAACTACTTAAATCCGAAGTAAGATTTTACACTCTCAAGTTGTGTTAAATTTATTTGATAATTATGAATTTACACATTATATTCGTATGTATATATATAGGTTTACGGGTAAAACCACTACCATATTTTTATTTGTAACAGTAGTCTCTTAAGCTATAGATCATATAATCACATATGATTCTGAACGTACACATGTGTATATACATAAAATATTTTAATGTTTTCCAATGTTATTTGCTAAAGAACAGCTTAGCCCGGTGCCATCAGGTTCAACGTTCAACTCTTTCACTTCTCCATTTTCTATGACCATTGAAAAACGTTTTGAACGCAAACCACCCAAAGGTGGTAGGTCAATTGTTAATTCTAAAGACTTAACAAATGAGCCGGAGGGATCAGCTAACATGCGGACTTTTCCGGCAGTATTATGTTCTTTTCCCCAAGCAGACATAACAAATGGATCATTTACAGAAACGCAAACTATTTCATTAACGCCTTGTTCAGTTTTCAATGAATCAGCATTCGACACAAATCCTGGTAAGTGAGTCTGTAAAAAGAAAATTTTATTTGAGCATTGACAATTTAGTTGTTGATTACTTATACGCACCTTTGAGCAGCCAGGCGTAAATGCACCAGGCACGGCAAAGATTATTACTTTCTTATTTGATGTCAAATCAGCAGTATTTATTTTATTTGCCGGTGAATCTTCGAAGAGATCTATTGAAGGAAGTTTGTCACCTACCTGCAATGTAAATCAAACATACATATCTATTATAAACTATATTTGTAACTATTATATAGCGAAATTACAACACAATTCTTGCATATTGAATCGATATTGCCATGACCTTGGAGACAAAGAAATTCTACGACCGAATTCAGAAATCAGTTTTGCAATGCAGTATCACTTTACGTTTTATTACATAATACAAATATAGTTTTTTTCTAAATGTTTAATAATATGTCTAAATGCCATTTCAACAACAAACCTTTATTGGAGCCATTTTATTTCCCGACTTAGAGAATGCACGAAAGAAATTCCTTGAAAATTGAGGAATGGCAACGGAACAGATACGCGACTGCATTTTAATGTTTTGTGATATGTTTTTCACTTTCCATCTACTTGTGTGCTTCGATTCGTAGCTAAAATATCAGAGTGACAGTTGAGTGAAAATTCAACAGTACTGTGGTGTGGTATTAACAAAAATGTGCTATAAAATATTTATGACAAACGTATAACGATTTTTAAAACATTGTTATTTAACTAATATTTATGAAACTATTATCGAGAAAAGGAAGGTTCGGGATATGGATACCACAGAATAAATTACAACTTAACCAAAGAAATCTAGATCAGAATAATTGTCAATAGCAAAACTCACCACACCAAAATCTATAATGAAGTTAAGAATAAAAGTCAAGTAATATCTGAAAGAAGCTGATCTTAAATCAGTTCTTTGATCTTGTCAGTTCTGGGAACGCCATTATTAATTATAGTATATAATAAATATACTATATAAATATATATAAATGTGAACATAATCATGCTTGCTTAAATGGTGTATAACCTTTTTCGATCAAGCTTATATGACAGGTGATACACACAGACGAAAAAAAATTAAAAATTTTATATACGCAAAAATATTGACGAATTTTTTTAAAATTTGGCATGTTATTATTTTGTATTTTTTTTTTTAATTTTTTTATATACTATATCCTGTAACTAATTATAATTTTTCAAGTCTTCTTAGTAAAATATTTCGATTTTGGAGGCTAACTTCGAAAATCGGTGAACACACGTTTTTTACTTATGGGTCAATCTCCCTGAAAAAATTAAATTTTTTCAGTACCCAGTCGAGTTTGTAGCAGAGATAAAACCCTGGTTGTAGTGTAATAATTCAAAAACATTGCTCTTTGTATTTAGTTCGTTACAGAACTGACAAAACGACAATGTTTTTGTACATATATTCTATATGTTTTGTCTTAGTTACTCGTAGTTTACTGAACTTGCCGAATTGCTACACTTTGGGGCATTGTATAGAATCTATACAATGCTTTGGGGTTTGCATGCGGAAGGAAAGTTATAAAGCTTTAGCATGACTAAAAAATTTAGACAAAAGGAATTCAAATTTTAATAAAATAACAAAATAATATATATTTTTAATGATACTTACGAATTAACGTCACCGCACCTAATTGTTTAATGGATACCACGGAGTTGGAACGGCCAGGATTAAAAAAAAAATTAAAGTACGATCGAAACCCGCCAATGCAGTTCTCGGCAAAAAACAGCTTAAAACAATCGGGTTATTCGCACTTCCTAACTATTCCATTTTTGGTGCGGTGGCATTAACACGTAAGTACCTTTTTAATTACATAAAACCGGAAAAATATATATATATATCCTTTAAGAATTAATTAATTATTAATATAATTTTGACATTGGGAAGACTATACACCTATTAGACTCTCCGATAAACGTTCAATATCGTCCACGCTCATTTGTTTTAAATTCATTTCAAAATCGATCATAAAAGCAGTAACCAAGTTGTCAGCTTGTGGTTCATTATAGTATTTTCCAAACGATTTCTTTAGAATCTATAATTAAAAAATAAAATTTAAGGTATAATATTTATCCATTTTTTATACCCTCTTACCTCTCGAAGACCTTCTATCCGTGGACGCATTACTACCAAATTCAGTTTGCAGCCTTCATGTATATTTGGATATGCGGAAACAGTGCTCTCGTCTTTCAATGTACGTCCAAGCAAAAGCAATTTTTGTTCTGCTAATGGTATTTGTAATCTACGTTCAATTTCCTTTTTCATATCTGATATTAAAGTATTCGGCTCAACCTATGAAATGAAATTTACTTTATTAATGTGCAACTTGCAGCTTACTGATCCAAATAAAGTTAGACCCTCAAATAAACAACTTTTGCCGGATAAAACCCGAGGACGTACAACGGGCTGTGGTGGAAATTGCTTTATTAACGTATTTGTTTCGCATTGGTGAAACTCACATCTAATGAAAAGTCTTGTCCTTTTAAAAGCTTTATTGTTATCTGCATTTTTTACTTTGTAATCAAACAACAATTATAATATAATTTTTATTCCACAACCAAATACAACTAACATATGGGGGAATTATATGATCTAAACAATGATTATAGCATTATCTATTGTGAACTCTAGTAATACACCTAATACCATATTTCCACATTGCTCTTGATAATTCACTCCAATTGGTCTAGTTGATCTCTTACCGACAATAATATGAAAAAATTCTTCGTCAAGACTTTATACCTCATAACATAGCGTATATGTTATAAATATACTTTTATTATTGAATGTCATCGAAATAAATTTTTAGTTAAATATTTTGTTGAGAAACTCTGGCACTACGAAAAATTTGTGTTGCCAGTTTGCATACATTCTCATGATTTACTTCTTTTTCGTCTTCTTGTCATTACACTTGCCATTTCTCGTCATTATCATAGGGCTTGCTGTATTCGCCTTCTTCCACATTTAGTTAGTCTTCATTTGGCTCTCTCTTTTTGATTGCAACGTAGCGTGTGTGAAATTTTTATATAGTTACAAATTATTTTCTTCAATTTTTTAGTTGTTCTAACTACAGTTTTTTTAATTTACAAAGTGAGTGCTTGAAGGTGAATTATCAAGAAACCATTATAGAATGGAATGATTGTATTGAAATTATAAAGTTTAGAGAAAATGCGAGTTTCTTCATTGCCGATTTCCTTTCGTGTCTCGTCAATATCGGTTGCATTTTCAAGAAAAAAATTGTGAAGTGAGAACTAAACTTTTTGTAGTAATTTTTATAGGCGTGTGTGAAAAGTATATAAATACGACCTGAAATAAAAATATTTGTGGAAAAAACGTGTATTATCTGTAAAAAGGAATGTAACGCAGTTGTACACAGGCAACAGTGACTACCACAACAACAATTTGAAATCAGCAAAAAACTATAAAGGAATTGTGACAGCCCTAATCGGAATACAATTTTTGCTTTATTAACTACACATTTTTCCGACTTATAACTGTGTTTTTATTACTTTGATATATTTGTTGTGCATATTTCATTTGAAAAATTAATAATTGATGTTCTCAAATATAAACCGGGGCAAGGAAAAATTTAACAGGTTCTTTCAATTACTGGTGCGTATAAATTTCATTTATCATAAAAATGAGCTTGCAAATTTTTCCAATTATTTCTAAGACCACTTTTATGCACTTGTCTGTCATTCCTTTAACTTCATGTTGTTTTCTCTTTTACAATCTTTGTATATTCGGGTTCGGTCGCCATGCGTGTTCATATTCGAAGAACGATCGGTCGTTCTATAAGTATATTTGTTGCTTTATTTGGAAGCATACCAAGCATATTTACATATGTACAATGTATGTGTGTGAGTTTAGCCGATCAAATTTGTCGATCGGCTCTTATGTAGTATGATATATTAATAATGTATAAACCCTCTATGTCATTCATAGCATTTTTGTTTTCTTTAAAAATTAAACTAAATTAATTATGTTAAAAAGTTTTTAAAGATTTTGTTTTGATTATGTAGGTATACTAAAGTGATAAAACTGAGAAAACTTTTTAACTACATATGTATGTAGTTTTTGTGCAGACTTATAATTTTAAGAACTTTGAGGTTCAAAATTTTCGAAACTAATGTATGCTTTTTCATAATTTTACTTTTGTCTTCAATTCAATTAAAAAAATCATCGAACACATAGTTCAAGTTTACATTTATGATAAAAACTAGTGTTGCCACATCGTTGAAACTAAAAGAAATATTATGCATCACCCGTTTGCGTCCTAAGTTTTTACGTAGTTTCTTCGGCGCCTATTTATCGTGATCTATATTTAAGATTGCGAGTTAACACTTTGCGACTGCTACACGTTCAATATATATTACGTCAATATTTACGCCATACTTTTTAGGAAAACAATCATGAATACTCGATTTTTTATAATTTAAATATAAATATATGGTTTGAAAAGAGGAGGCAACACTTGATATCCGTCAACATGGTTATTGTGCACTAAAACAAAACTGTGTAAAAATTAAAATGCTTATTTAAAGCAAATATTAAACTAATTGATATAAAATAAATATTTAGAAACAATTTAGTGAAGTGTTAGTGTATAATAAGTGAATTATATAAATTAAAAATTAACTAATAATCAAAAAATGCCACATAAAATGTGTGAAATTTTCAACTTAAAATGCGAATATCTCGAAAACAATAAATTTCCGGCAGCAACAATTATATATATTCGTAACATTGAAATCGGGGGATACTATCCTTAAGCCGACCCTGTAACAATTTAATAAAATGTAAATGGTTATAAATTGTAAAATTAATTTTAAAATGAAAATTTCATATTATTTTAAAGCTTATTTACAAATATCGGCACGAGTTTAGTTACTGCGGCGCCATTGAGTTCATTTTTATGTTAATAAGCCCAAAATAAAGAATTTTTTAAGAATAAAAATGTTCGATATCTCGCACCGTTTACGATATCGGTCGATCTTGTTTACGAGATATCGAACGTTGAAGTTATTGCACGACGTAGCGACGGCTGGCTACAAATATCCTTTTGAAGCCAGCGTCTTGAACATTTTGAAGACGGCAGCGATATATGAAACAGCAATTTCATTGTTGCTGTACTGAAAGCTTACATTTCAGTAAAATTTACATTTAAATTGTTTTCTTCAAAGTGAAATTTTTTGCGCAAAAAATTTATGAACCGATGAATTGGTCGATTTATCTGTACAATGGCAGCTGTACAGTGATAGGTAGGATAGGTAGGTACAATGACCTACGATAAAAAAAAATCAAAAATTGACAATATGGCGGCTTTTTAAAAAAAATAGTCGAATTTTACCCAAAATTTTGGTCGTTCTTGGCCTGCCAAAATTCGATTTTTTGATCAGATCAAAAATCGATAGGTCATTGTACGGAGAACTATATAAAGAACATGAAAAAAACTCGGATCGGATCGTATCATTTGTTTTTGAGTAATCACTGCAGCAAATTCGGAAAATGATGTTTCGAGAAAAACGCGTTTAAAGGTAAAATAACCGCATTCACTGTTACCGAGCGGCTGTGTTATTTTTAAAGGTGTAATCTATCGAAATATGAACCAAAATGATTTTTTGAAATTTCACACTAGGTATGCCCCTCAACAGCGCAGCGTATTCACTGTTACCGAGCGGCTGCTCTTTAAATTGCTATAACTCAAAAACTATTTGAGATATCGTTTTGAAATTTTAATATGTTATTTTTAAAGGTGTGCCCCTTAACAGCGGCCGATGCGGACACTTGTGCAAAAATTAGGAATTGACAATTTCCTTCTTTCTTATTAGAGGCCTTCGGCCGCGCTTCAAAAAAATAATCTTGGTCGAGCCAACACAGGGGGTTTTCAAAGAGGTGGAAATTAAAAGTTCTTTCGCGTAAAAAAACTTTCTGCATTGGCGGCCTTCAGTGCGCTTCAAAAAAATAACCGCTATAATCCGGTATTTATGTGCGAATATTTCGCGAACAGTGTAAGATATATATTTTTTATTCTTTAAAAAGTGTTTATTTTGGGCTAATTAACATAAAATAGGTCTCAAATCTTGGGGCCCTAGTAACTAAAATCTCCCCCAAATAATTAATAATCAAATTATTTCACCCGTTTCGAAGTCGGTCTAAAACATTAAGGCCCCTTTTTGTTGGATATTATCAAGGACAAGACATGGGTTTAATATAATCTAATTGATAATATCTATGTGTTCAACGGATTATGATATCCGTAAACTGAAGAGTATCAACAGAGCGCTTAAAGTCACAAAAGAACTGTACAGTAAACACCAAAAGTGACTAATTTGTGTATTACTTAAAACATCGACGACTTTTGTTTGATGTAATCAGATTCAGGGTTAAATGCGTTTCATAAATATTATCTTGAGATCTGTACTGTTTTAAGGAGAAATATATAGCAACAAACTCTGAGGAATCTAATGTTAATGATAATGATTGCGAAATAAAAGTCTGATTAAAAATTTTTTTAAATTAATTGATAAAATGTAATATTAAGACAATTTTTATCAATTTCAAAGTACCTATTCCCCACCAATAGTATTTATTGTCAACGCTTGCTTCTTTGAAAAATTAGTATTTCGACGTTTCTTTTGTTCCTTTCGACTACATGAAAGCGTCACTATTTTAGACGTGCATCATAAAACTTACATAGAGTATAATTAATAGCTGAGATCATATGTTTGTACAATCATGTGAAAAACAATAGGGACATATTCCGCTATGTTATACAAATCCAAAGAAAACAAATATTTTCACATATTTCAGAGTAGGTTTTTTCATTTTGAAAATAGCTTACTGTACTGTACTTACTATCTAAGAATACTATACGGAAAATCGACTTTTTTCTAGAGATTTGGTCATAAGTAAAAAACGTGCATTGGACACTTCGAAGTCAGCCTCCAAAATCGAAATATTTGATTTCGAAGTTCGAGGTTGAGCTTACTGAAAACGTCATTATTAATTATAATATGTAAGTTACAATGTAAAGTTAAAGTAGTAAAAGTATCCCCAAACCATGATGGAACCTCCTCAATATTTAATGGTTTCAAATATGTATTGCAGTTTGAATAAGGATTTCATATAACACTTAGACTCATCTGACCATAGAATATTATATAATTTCTTCACCAGCAAGTTGGCATGCTCTTGAGCAAGAGGTAGTCTTTTAGAAGCATTTTGTTTTGTGTACTTTTTCAATTGGAAAGTATCAACGTTTAAAGAAAATTCGAATTTTATGTATTTTGAAGATGGAAAGGGTTTTGTTTTCACAAATTTCTCTATATTATTTTGAATAATTGGTGAAATGTTTAGTTTTCCTTCGCATGATTTCTTTTGTATTTATATTTTACTGCATTTTTATACTCTCGCAACAAAAGTTGCTAAGAGGGTATTATAGTTTTGTCCGCATAACGGTTGTTTGTAAGTCCTAAAACTAAACGAGTTAGATATATGGTCATATATACCAAAGTAATCAGGGTGACGAGTAAAGTTCAAATCCGGATGTCTGTCTGTCCGTCCGTGCAAGCTGTAACTTGAGTAACAATTGAGATATCTTAATGAAACTTGGAACAGGTGTTCCTTAGCACCATAAGAAGGTTAGTTCGAAGATGGGCGGAATCGGATCACTGCCACGCCCACAAAATGGCGATAACCAAAAACACATAAATAGCTATAACTAAGCCATAAATAAAGTTATGAAAATAAAATTTGGAACATAGGATCGCAGTAGGGAGGGGCACATTTGAATGTATTTTTTTTGGGGAAATGGGCGTGGTCCCGCCCCCAATTCGGTAATTTGTATATATCTCGCAAACCAATAAAGCTATATAAACCAAACTTTCTGCAGTCGTTTCTTTTAGCCGTTTCCTTATACAGTTCGACAGTGAAAGAAATCGGATAATAACCACGCCCACCTCCCCTACAAAGGTTAGGTTGAAAACGAAGTGGGTTAACTCACTAACGAGAAACGTCAGAAACACCAAATTTTACATAAGAAATGGCAGAAGGAACCTGCACTGAGATTTTTTACAAAATGTAAAATGGGCGTGGCGTAGCCTACTTATGGGTCAAAAACCATATCTCAAGAACTACCTGACAGATTTCAATGAAATTCGGTATATAATATTTTCTTGACACCCTGGTGAGACTGGTGGAATATGGGTGAAATCGGTTCAGAACTACGCCTACTTCCCATATAACTCAATTTTGAATCCTTCTGATTCGTTCACTTTATAATGTATACATAAGGAACCGATAAAGATAGCGAAATAAAACTTTACACAAATGCTGTATTTGAGCTGTGACATCACTTGTGGAAAAATTGTCAAAATCGAACCATGACTTTTCAAGGCCCCTGATATCAAACATGAAGAACTCAGTGCCTAAGGGTAATTTTTCACCGAAAACATAGGGGAATCTCTAAATAAATTGCGAGAGTGTAAAATGTTCGGTTGCACCCGAACTTAGCCTTTCCTTACTTGTTTACTATTCTTTTTGTGAAGGTGTTTCATGTGTTCTCGAAGCTGAACGCTACAATGCCATCCACTTCCCTTTTGAATCACCAAACTATAATATTTCATCATTCGTATAATATATCCATCATTATACTTTTTTAATATCCAATTCAAAGAAATTATTTAGTCAACTTTCGCGTTCCTATTATTTTGCACATGCTAATTTGAAGTTACTTCACAAAATGATGAACAATTATGAAACGATTCAAAAGGATTGTTCTTTGATAACGGTTCTTCCCTTTTTTAACCTCACAACAATATAATAAGGGAGCAATTTCTGACTAATTTTGTATACTGAAGCGTAGTAGAGTTACCCTATTATTTTTCACATGACTGTATATGACTATGCTATTTTCGTATTTTAATATATTAAATTACAAACCATTATGTAGATTTAGACATTTTTAACTTTACTAACAACAATGAATATTATTTATTATAAAAGTGTTATTATATTCTTTTTTTTTCTCATCTTTGCAGAAATAACCTAACATCTACATCAAAATGTCAAAAATTAAATCAAGTTCATGCCCTGCGAATGTGAATGCATAATTAAAAATAAAACAAGATAATAGTATATATTTTATTGCGGAATGCGAATGTGAATGTAAATGTTTAATGTAATTCATATAAACAAATTCTAACAAAGACAAATCAATAGAAATGCAGTAATAGTAAAAACAACACAATATGTACATATACTAAAATGCAAACATATGGACGTGCAAATGTATTGATAGATTTCTTCTAAACTAGAAATACATTTGACAGGAAGTTGTTTAAAGGGTCCCGTCAAATATGAATTATTTTATTAAATGATTGAGTTGGTGATTTCTTTATGTAACTAAAATAATATACATTCATAAATATGTATACATATAAAGATTTTTATTCAAGTTTCCCTTTAAAAGAAGTAAAATAGTTTTTGGCACAATAGTCCGAAAGAAAACAGGGCGGAAAGTACATGCATAAATACATAGAGTGCGCGACAAAACTAAAGCACGGAATCCACCTTGTAGGTTTTTATATGAATTGAATGATTTAATTGCCAATTAGTTTTCTTTTTAAATTGGAGATACAATTTTTTATATGAAAAATTCCAAAATTTTGGTGCGACAAGACTAAAGCACATGGCTGTGATTTTTAATTTTACTCATTCTGTTTTTGGCTAACTGTTTTTAATGATTAGTAACAGTTCGAAATGTGTAGTTATTAAGTAAATAGAAAAAAATTAGTGCATATTCAGCTGCAATTCGTTACTTAATGAGGTTGGTTTTATACTAAAGTGAAAAGTTGTTCAATGGCTCGAAATGAATATTCTACCCATTTTAGAGAAACAAATTTTAATGATTTTTAAAACAGAGAATCAGTTATGACTATTGCAAAAGAGTTTAGAATGATTCATATTATTTTTTCCCGAATATTAAGCCAATTTCGCACATCAGGCTCTTTAGTTACATTGCATAGAGGTGGAAGGGCGTGGAAAATAACCGAACGAGATCATTCAAGCAATAAAAAACAACTATTTTATATCTGCAACATCTATTGCAAAGCAATTACAGTTAAATATAATATATTAAAGAGATCCATAAACGTCGAGTTGTGCACGGTGGCTTTTCATGCTACAGGAGTGCAACAAAGCCGTAAATTTCTTTAAAGAACAGACTGCAATTTGCGAGGAAGTACATAAATTGGGCGATTACCAAATGTCGAACTGTACTTTTTTCTGACGAATCGAAGTTCAATATGAAAGGTTCGGACGGATTGAAGCTGGTACGCAGGCCGAAGGGACAAAGCCTCAATATATTTTATACAACAAGCACGGTGAAACGCAGTGTACTAGTGTGGGGCTGTTTTTCATTTCATGGAATAGGGCCAATTCATCATATTAATGGTATAATGGACAGATTTAAGTACAAAAATATGTTTTGCAATATTATAGTGCTGCATGCTGAGGAAGAAATGCCTTTAAAATGGTTTTATCCATACGACAGCTACCCGTATTTCGTGCTTTAGTTTTGTCGCACCAAAATTAAAAAAAAAAAAATAAATAAATAAATCAATGCCCATTTCATTATTTTATTCATATAAATATGAACAAGGTGGACGTTGTTGTTGTTGTTATTGTAGCGGCATAAAACATTCCCCAAATAATTTTGAGGAATGCTGCCGATTTGACAGTCCTTGGCCGGATGAAAATCACTAATGATGTACTAATATTTCCACAGTCCATTTGTTGCAATTAAACGTAATACAATTTTTGTATCGCGACTTTTGTTAAATAAACTCAAAAACTAGTTCTAGGAGCTCCTTGCACGTTTCAGTAATTTTTTTGATAACTTCTCGAATTTTTTCGGTCTAGTGCTATCCTATATCCCGAGAAGAAAAACACATTAACCTTAATTAATTAAAATTGCTTCTGGATTATGGAACTCTACTTACTTTTCTAATTTTGTTAATATTTTTTAAGTAATAGTTAATTTTTTAAAGTAAATGTCTAACACTCATATTTTTTTGTGGAATGCAAAACCAAGTACTTCTGAGAACTTGCAAAACTGTATTAAAATAACGGTTAATAGAAAAAAATTTGATTGGTGTTATAAAGCTAGTATCCCGTTATATATATCGTTTTTTATCTCATCATTGTGGACAACTGTATATGTATACGAGGTGTGTTCAAAAAGTAACGGTAATTTTCGTTGTTTGAAAAAAGATTTATTCATTTGTCATTAATATTTGATATTATGCACTTATGCCAGTGCTTTTTGCAAAGGTCGAAACACTTCCCAAACTCAATTTCAGCGATTTCATCTATGCTTGTCGTTTGTTCTCATTATTTTTGGAAATAAGAAAAAGTCACACGGAGTGATCTATGGCGAATATGGAGACTGGAGCATTGTTTCAGTATTGTTTTTGGCCAAGAATTCAAGAATAAGGAACCAAGTGTGAGCTTTTAACAAATCAAAATCGCCACGCTCACAAAAACTCGTCTAACCTTAGCGGCTTGCTACAGACAAAGTAAGCAATGAATACAGCTGAAAGATTTATCGTATTCCAGGCAGCGGCATGCATATACATATATATCAACATAATACATTTTTAATTGGACTCTCCAAATTCGTGAAATTTTAATTTTTACAATTCCCGTTATTTTTTGAACACACCACGTAAACACACATGTACATTTCTGTCTATTTCTAATCAATTGTTGAAAGATGAAACGCTTTATAACACGAAAATCTAGTATGCATACATAATGTTGACTTTTGTAATAAATTCATATTATGTGTAAGTTCACATATTTTTTCATAATAAAAAAACGTTTAACTGTTATAACACTTATAAGTATCTACATATGGCTCATAAATATGCATACATAAGTAAGAATGCATACAATGTTAGAAATGCTTAAAATACTGTGAAGTCAATAGTTTCGTTAAGGAAAGAGTAGCAAAAATATGACATGAATACCTATTCATAAACAAATGCGTACATACAAGTATGTATAAATCAAATGAAGAATGGCCACATTGGTAATGGCCAGTCGTTTGTAATGCTTTGCTGCTTATTTTGGTTATTGCTTGTACCCACAGAGTACATACATACATATTTACATACGCTACAATGCATGTATATGCATATTTTATATTTTTCAATTGGCTGTGATAACAGATTGTTAAATAGAGTTGTGTTCAAAAGGTTATAATCTGTTCGCACCTGCTTGATCAGTGGGCGATATATGTATGTGAGAGATCTGTTTTTTTTTATATAGCACAATTTGTTCCACCATATTTTAGTATGTCTAACGACTATTTTCACTTCTTAGTTTTACAATTATTATGGTACATTTTAAACATCCGTTAGAGCGTGTTTTCATGTTTACATGAATAGTGTCACAACTCAAAAAAATTATTATAATTTTTCTGGAGAGCGGTTTTCATTTGTTTCTTATTTAGCAAATACAGAAAAGCTCCATAAGTTTATTTAATAAACTAGTAGCATGTAATACAGTTGAAATTCCATAACTCGAACTGCTCTAACTCGAAGTTCTCCATAATTCGTACTATTGAATTGGCAATAGAAGTCAAAATTCATACAAATTACCTTCTGTAACTCGGAAGTCTCTATAGCAAGTCATATGAGCATAAGTGGACTAAAAAGAATGTCAATTTCGCTGTCATAAGTTAGATGTGTAGTTATTGCTGAAAAACAACATTAAACACTTTATTAACTTTCCAACGAAAACCTTGTACACAAAATACTTTGTATATATGTAGTTCTCTCTGAAAAGAAAATTTACTTCACCTTATGACAATATCGTTGTAACACAAAATGTTTTGTTCTTTCTGAAGAAAAAATCGTGACAAATTCTGGCACAACTGAGATGTGTCGTTGTTGTGATTAAAAAGAATGTAACATAACAAGTGGAATAACGACACATTGTTTATTCGTGGTTTATTTTTTTACGCATCAGAATGCAATTTTTACGCAATATGGAGAATGTTATTACGCACATTTCTGCATACTTAACTTAAAAATCGTGTTTTTGAGTTATGACACAATTCATGTAAATGAGCGATTTGTATATTTACAAAATATATGAAAATTTAAATTTTATAATAATTTTTTTGTATGTAATATGCAGTAATGATGAATAAATGATGAGTACAAGTTGAGAAAACGACAATAATATTCGTGTATGAACTCGAATTTACTCGTGATGTATTGAATGCTAGTTTGTTGAAATTCAGTCGGCTTGTTACGATTTCTGTTGCCAGATATGTATGTATATACACTTGTGTTGTTTATGCTGTTAACTTAGTTTTTTTTTTAATTTTTATTACTGTTATCGTCGCTGTTACTTTCGTAAACATTATTTAAGTTTTAACCGCAAACAGCAGCTCTGTAATAATCGCCGTTGTCGTTGCCGTCGTCATCATCGTCATATAAATCAACTGCACAATCAATAAACCCGTCTTTGTCTACGAAATCGGCACGACGATCCCAGTGAAAAGAGAGTTCGCTATTAGCAGCATTAGCTGGTCTAGCTGGGACGTTGTATTATGGATAGTACGGCAAAAACGGTAGCAGCAGCGACGACGCCGTCAGCAGCAAGCGGTATAATGACAGCAACGACGTCAACATCGGATATAAAACAAAACGACGGAATTGTTAACAATAATAATAACAATAATAATACAACAACAACAGTGACAACTAACGGAATAAAAGAGAATAACAGCAATAATATATTAACAACAGTGGTGGCAAATTCTTCCTCATCATCAGCATCACTAACTACAGTGGAGTTACCAATTGCTGTAACAGGGTGCAGTAGCAATGCTAGCACACCTGGATCTACATCATCGCCTGCAGCCACTTCAACATTGTTAACGGCGGCATCAGCAGCGGCGACCCAAAAAATTGGCGAGGTGAGTTTTTTTGCAATTCTATAAGAAAGGGAATCAGACAAAAGTAAACTAAAATTTGTAATAAATGTAATTAAAAATCATATAATCACAATTGAAGTGATCTGAGTAATATGCGAGGGCAGTGAGCTTAATTGTAAATCGTTATTTGGTATTTAAGTTGATGATTTAAATTTTGAATTTGGATTATAAATATATACGATTTACTGCTGTCTTCGTCTACTCCGATTGCGTTTATTTCATCAACTTTTTTGATTTGTTTAATGGTGTTTTTTGTTGTATGACTGATTTTAATTTCTTATTATATTCAAATGTATGTTTTATGTGTATTTGGGATCATTCAATAATTTAATGATTTATTCTTGACGACACAGATTTAACAATATATTGGATAATTAATATATCCACGTAGTATGTTCTTATCTTAATTTCAAAATCTATAATTATTGCTGTTATCTATTTGATACAATTTGAATTTGTAATTAAGGAACGAAAAAAAAACATTTTATTTATTTATAACCTACAGATACGCCATGCTCTGATCTATAAATAAATATACTTGTCTCGTAATGAAGAAATACAATATATTATTAACGAAAAATGTTGTTTCTGTATTTGTCAATTTTCGTCGGTACTTGTACCGCTGACTCTCGATTCTTTTGATCAAACTATGCTAGTATATCTGACATTTATTGTTCCACTTGAATGCCCGACAGATATTCAGAAAGTTATTTTTCCATCTAACCAGTTCTTGGCCAGCTAAACTTCCTGATCATCATTGTCTCACTTATCCAAAGAGTCGTTAAGACTAAGTCCGCCTGTAAATATGTTTGTGGAAGCAGTAAATCGAGTAAACATATGATGCTGGAATTATTATAACTTGAATATAATACAGTCGTCAATCAGGCTACGAAGTCCACTAAGAAGTTTAATGTATGTACATATAGTATATTTCATAAACAACTAAAGATAAAAAGGTGGAAACTTTGCATTTCGCAATTTATTACTGTAGAATGAAAATGAAAGAAATCAGATATACAATACAAATCAGATATATATACATACATACTGTTTAGTTATGTTTAAAAGTTCAATTTGAGCACAGATTTAGACTTACATATGGAACAGTTCAAAAATGTTATGATGTGCGTGACTCCACCCACTACTTTTCATCTTGAATACAATGATTTCCATCTTTTGGTTAATGCTTAAGATCTATCAGCGAATTATTTCGGTAGTATTCTATGTAATGCTAAATTTTAATCTATTAGTTCATTGGATTTTCTATAAATACAAGGTCCCGAATGCAGCGCTTTGCGCACCATACCAGTATCCACGGCTTAGGAAGTAAGTTGTTTCTCTAAATTAGCCGACCTTAAATTAACGGTTTTAGTCCAAAAGCATTCGTAACAATTGTTTAGTTTTATTTATTTATTTTAACATACTTTTTGTAATAATATTCAAAATCTCACAGACTGCAAAACTTAAGAGGCAAGGATTTGCAAGAAGCAAGGTAAATCATTTAGACCAAATTTTAAATTAAAATCCTTGCACTTTCCTGGAATTTCCGATATAATTAGAAGCTAGTATTTCGCTTGGATATTTCCTGACAAATTATGAAAAAATCAAAAGGCATCACTTATACATATCTGGCAACTCCTTCCATATGTAGTATAAATGTTAATACATACTGCGCATGCCTTTGTTTATGACATTGAGTTTTTATCATTTATTTATATATACGTTGTTATGTACATATGCACTTTGCTCATTTATTTTTTCTTATTAAAACATAATGTTTGTTGTATTAATCCGTTTTACAGGCTAATAAGGATAATAAAAGCACACCTCCCCGTGATGCGCCACCACCGACACCTATCACCAAAGGCTTAAACTTATCAACAACGCCGATTGTCAAAAAGGAGAAACGCCAAAGTAGTTCCCGTTACAATGTCACAAAAAATTGTGAATTAACACCTTTGAGTCCTCTAAATGAAAGTGAGTAAACATCGCAATAGAAGTAATTGCGTATGAAAATTTGGAATACCTATGTATTTATATAAACATAAGTTTATTTAAACTATACTATGTATTTGTATTATTTTTCAGTTTTAAATATTATTTCCTTATGATTCGTTCAGAGTTTTTAAAATATATAAATACCGAAGTATTTATTTGCTTTGTTTATGTTCTTCAGTTTTGTAAGTTTCATTTTATTTTGCGAAATGTTGCGTTGGAACATTAGTTCTTTACAGTGTCATTCCACAATGGAAATTATTTGTACTGATACATATGTAGGCAATAGCTATTTGAACCTATTTTTTTATTTACGTTTATACTCTCGCAACATGTTGCACAAAGTTTGTCACTTAAAACTAAAAGAGTTAGATGCAGTGTTATCTACATATGTATGTATGTATATCGAAAAGATCAGGATGAAGAGACGACTTGAAATGAAATGACATGGTTGGTATTGCAGATGGGCGAAGTCGAACCATTGACACGCCCCATAAATGGCGTTAATCGAAAAGCTATTAAGTGCCATAAATAAAGTTATGAAAGTGAAATTTGGTACAGGCGATCACACTAGGAAGGGGCATATTTGAATGGATATTTTTTGAAAAAATTTACCCTCCCCAAATGGCCAAAGCTATACATATATCAAATTTACTGAACATTTTACCTTTTAATGTATCATCATGTACCATTAAATTGGTGAAATTGGATAGTAACCACGCCCATCTCTCATACAAAGATTATATTGAAAACTACTAAAAGTGTGTTAACTAAATAACAAGATAGCTGCGCTCAGATTGATATACAAATGGAAAGTGCTCGTGGCGTCGTTATTCTAGAGGTCTTAATGTTTAATGAACCAAATAGTGTGTTATCTTAATAAAATCATAATATAGTATAATATGTTCGGTTACACCTGAACTTAGCCCTTCTTTACTTTTTCGTGCTCATATGTTTTAGAAAGGGTAAAAGAGGACACTTTAGTAACAACTGGTAGTTTATTCGTATATACACTGGTGGCAAAAATAATAGGGACGAACCCATGAACTATTTTCGGTTTTGGGTTTTTCCGCGTTTTTTCGGGATAATCTAACGGTAATAAATTATTTGAGTTTAAAACTATTTAATTGCTTAAATGATGTTTGTTTTAAACGTCAAAGGGTAAGGTCGAATTCAATTCTTCAAATGCCTTACGACTTGCCGGGACTAACTTCGAAAAGAGTGATTACTTGGAAGAAGTGCTAGAAAGCTCCCAATTAAGACAGTTAAACATGCGGTGGTTCGATTATAGGGTGGGATTATTTAATAATATAATGTGTGTAACTATCTAGACATTATCAGAATAACGATAAAACCATACTCTGAAGATCAGACACCATTAAAACACCAGTTTATGAACGGCAATGTTACCAAATACGCTGGGAATTTCGTCAAGAATTGGTTATCATGCGGTATCCATGCCCCAACAATGTCAAGAAGTGCTAAAAATTAAAGAGCCTACCACGAAATATTAAAAGTTATTAAGTTTTGGCTGTAGATATTGTATATATTAATACTTGTCATTTAAATACCTTGTCCCTATTTTAGTCTGTCCGAATTAAGTAAGTTGTAAAGTTTTTATAAAATTTCAAATAAAATCAATATTAAATTTCGTTTATCCTCAAAAAGAAACGAAAATATACAAAAAAAAACATTTGTAAAGGATTTCGTCCCAATTATTTCTGACACCAGTGTAATTGTGTATATCAATGTTGTCACAAGAGTTTTTGACTAATTTAACGAAAGTCATACCAGCAAATAATATCACATAAAAATATGTAATAAAAAAAATAAATGATAAATATTGTGAAGTGATTTTTATGTATAAAAAGGTATGTATTACTTAAATTATACGAAAAAAAACATAACAATATTGGTATTTGGATTGTTACGATATAACACCGATTCAGATTAATAATACGTTTGTATGTACAAACATGAAACATATCTATGTAAATGTTGTGCCCTTAAAACCATTTAAATTAATGAAGAGTTTGAATAAAAATACGTAAACTGATATTATTATACAGTTGAACTTCCTTAACTCGGACTTCTATAACTCAAAGATCTACATAAATTCAAGTTTTGAATTGGCAATAGCGTTTGAAATCAAATTTCATTCAAATTTCCATCCATAGCTCAAACTTCCTTAACTTGAAGTAATCCATATCTCGAACTCTTGAATTGGCAATAGAATTTCATTACATAAATCGAAATTTTCGTCCAGAGCATAATACAAAATTTAAAATTTTAAAAAATTTTAAAGTCCCTATATCGAATGGAGGCGAACAAAAAATATGAAAGTACACTTATGGATTGCATAAATCATGCAACGGCCGCAAACAAAATTACAAAATACAAGTTGTAACGTTTGTACATAAAACTTTATATGAAGTAAATAAATAATACTCTATATAGATCTACATACGTATATTTTACAGCTTTTTGAAAAAATGGATGTTTTAATAAAAACTTCTATAATTTGAAGTCTCTCTAACTCGATGTTTTTTTGTGGATGATGGTAGTTCGAGTTAGGGAAGTTCAAGTATATTACTAAATATTTATAATAAAATATTTATTACAAACAAATATTTACCAGATATTATAAATTTTCTCCCAATTGAATTAGGCTCCGATTTGTGCCAAATACCAAAGTATTCCATTTCTATATGAAAAGTACGATAATAAAATAAGATTTTGGTTCTTTTTGGTTTTGATAAACAACTTTTATAGAGTAATTTTATTTTTAATTGTAAACCGAGGTTACATAGAAATTCACTTCAATATATTTTTTAATCGAAAAAACATCATTGTTTTGTTCTCTCATGCTCTCGTCTACAGTATCTTTGGTATATCCTTTTAATACATTGTTGTGTGCGAGAGTCTCACTTTTGTGACTCTCGCTATGAGAGTGTACAACATTGAATAAATTTGTACACGCTTAAATACATATGTATGTGAACGTCATTTCTCCCAAAGTTTGGGGGAGCAAGGGAGCAACTCGGAAAATCATATTGATTTTCCGACAAGTTTTTTCTCACAATTCTTGTTAAGTACGGTATAGAACGTAGTAGTGAACGCTCAGTGTGATTTTGCTCA
Organism: Zeugodacus cucurbitae; assembly: GCF_028554725.1. Lineage (NCBI taxonomy): Eukaryota > Metazoa > Arthropoda > Insecta > Diptera > Tephritidae > Zeugodacus > Zeugodacus cucurbitae. The sequence continues at coordinate 732,082 of NC_071667.1, forward strand.
ACGGTTGACTGATGTCCTAAAATACATACATATTAATTTATTAATTATTAGAACGAAAATAATAACAATTCGGTTAATAACCGTTAGTTTAATGTGCGATGCGTAATTGAATAGAACAAATCAATAAGTTTGGTAAATGATGTAAGGATTTTACACCTGTATATGCTGCGTATCAATTGACGGCCAACACCTAACAGGGGTTGGTTAGTGGTTAGTGTTGCGGCGAAAATAAATACATATGGTGAAACATATACAAAGTAACTGCGTATTAAGTATGATTGTCTTCAACTGCTTCGGCATTCCTATTTTATAATACTGACTGCTTTGGTGTTCGAATTTTCCGGTTGTCTATCCGATCAATTTTGTTATTAAAATGTTACTGAACTATGTAATGTGCGATGTTTAGTCATATTCAAAAGTGCCGGCAGAAATAAAACAAGAACAATTGCAAACAAACAATTTCAAAATCATGTGCATATATTCATATACAGACATATTGAAATAAAAATATATATCGTCTAATTAATGTTGATTACACTGTTTTTGTAAATTATTATTTACTCTTGTGCCTAGGTGAAATATCGTATGTATCCGATGGATATTATATTTATGGATTTATTTAGACATATGTATGTGTGTATATGCGTAATGGAACATCAAACTTTATCATTATTAGCAGATTATGTGCTTCTAATATATCATCATAGAATTGACTTACATCTAATGTAGTTAGTACTAAATGATATATGTATGTGCAAGGACTCGCTGAGAAGATTTGATTTTAAAAATTCGATATCCAATACTATATTTATTTACCTGTTGATACGCGTAGATACACAATTTTTTGTCCTGCTTTGTTTCCAATATTGGTTAGTAAATCTCGAATTGGTTTTGGTGAATTGATTTCATCCATTCGTAAATGTATGGCCAATTGTGAAACACAGATATGTATGTATGTATATACATACAATATGTACCTCGGCATTTGTACAAGTTTATAAGTGGACTTGATCAATGATTTAAACATTATGTTTTCACATTAATAATCTCTCAATTATTCCATAAACGTACACATTCGCAAAAATATCCATCTTTTCTTTTCAATTTTGTAACTAGACTTTTATTTAATTTATTTCGATTTATTAAAAGACATATCTTGTAAAATGAAATCTAACTATGCTACATAACTATGTGCACATATGTATGAATTGGCCCTAATCTAAATCTTATTAAATGTATTTAAATATTTCTTTGCAGCATGATTCATTAAAAATTAAAACATGTATATGCATACTGCATAAATGCAATGAAAAATACGTACTCGTAGCTTTATTTTTGTTTTTTTTTCGTTTAGCAGCGATATTACTATTCCGCATACATACAATACGTATATTTTTATTTCTCCTATATGTATGTTTTCTTGGAGCCTACGAATATGCAACTAACCGCAATAAAAAATATTTTTTACAAAAATAAAATTAATTTGAAAAATCGAAAATGTCTATATAGGTAAACAATTACACATATGTTGATATGTATTATATATATCAGTGCGGCCAAAAGGCTAATTATAAAATCTAAATTTCAACAATTTTATGAATTGTAATATTATTATATTAAGAAAAGTGAAACTAAAAATAATTCAATGTTTGGTTAATTAAATGAAAAGCTGCAGAAAATGAAATGGAAGCTTTCAATAAAGACTTTACGCAGTATGAAAATCGAAATTGTTAAGTGCGTATTAAAGTGTTCTTTTCTAGTACAATGCGATTTAATTCCAAATCAGCAAAAGTTTTGATATGAAATGGTATTCAATGCTAAATACTATGCGGGCAACTCAGCCGGTTTTAAGCAAAAGCAAAAGCAACACTGTGAACAACAATCCCACGTACCGCAATCACAATTGGGTTCAGAAATAACTCGACATACAGGTAGTGAACTAAAACCATTGACTATTGTGTGTGGGAGTGATTCCACTACAACAACCTCAATAACTGTATCTATTGATCCAGTGAAATCAAGTCATAATCATCAAAGTGCCCACCAGCACATTAACAATAACGGAACTAACATTAAAGACAAAAAAACTTCAACTGTAGACGGAACATTTAGGGACTTAGCAACAAATCGAGAAAGCCCGACATTGGTATCCATTAAAACAGCATCAAGTGACGCATCTAACTCAACAACAAGAACTTCGGCAGTGACATTCACATCAAAACTTCCAACGGCTAGTCCCCTGGTACACCTTTATGGCTTAGGTATACCCAAGTCACCGTCATTTCATAGTGGTCTTGATCAACTAGCCAGCAAGAAAAACGACTCTTACATAAATCGATCACAATTACCACATACTAACGGTGGCAATGACAAAGAAAGACCACAGATTGGTAGCGGCGGCTTAAAAGAGCAAGGAACTGTAATATCAAACAACGGTATAAAACTTAAATTCACTAGCATTGAAGAAATCAAAACCAAATTTCTAGTTAACGAAACGTCGGATTTTAGAACACACTTGGTTGAAAATCGCAATCGACTTACACCAACAATGTCACAGCATCAACAGCGACAAAATGCCGAAATACAGGCAACAGCAGTAACATCACAATCAATTACAACAAACAACGGCATATTGTCAGCGATAACAACCACTCCTATAGGCTCAGGTATAGTTTCCGCTGCACTTGCGTCTATTTACAATTCCAGCAACATATCTTCGACGACATATACTTATAATTCCAATACCGTAGCCTCTACATACGCTTCCAACAGTTCATCCTCATATACCTCATCGTCATCTGCATGTATATCGATTTCGAACGGAACAAGTACGCCAGTTGTTGGTGGAATGCCTAGTTGTGGCATTGGCGGTGTTGGCAATGGTGGGATTGCCACCAATAGCGTCAGCACTGCTATTGTCACCACATCAACGACGGCAACGTCATCTTCACTGGTTGCGACACTGACACAGCACTTTTCAGCTGCCACCTCGGCTACATCACTGCTTTCAACGGCTGCCTCATCATCATTAACCACTAATAATAAGGTTTGATTAATATTTACCTCATATTTTAACTATCAGTAAATATTTACATACATACGTACGAGAACTATGGTCATGAGATACAACTAAGTAAATAAAAATTTCATATTTATTTGAAAATTGTGATTGCTAATAAATGCATTATTGAAAACTCAAAATTTACAAATACTTTTTTTTTAACTTTTTAATAAACTTTCAGTAATTGAACCTATGCCTAATTACCCCAATGCTCGTTCTTCCACTATTAAAATAAATCTCTTTATAATGCATTTATTTCGGTACCATAACCATACGTTAAATTTTTCAGTTCAACTTTAATTATAATTAAGTTTAGTAATTGAACGTACATATGTATATATGTTTATGAAGTTCCTTAAATGCCTTTGATTTCACTGCATTTAACCATAGTCTACATCTAAATAGTTTAGGAGCTCAATGCATTTGCCGAAATAGAAATTTCAACAGAATCCCCTCAACTCTTGGGCTAAGTGAAAATGTATTATATGTTTTTTTAATGGCCGCAAAAGTATTGATGCATTAAACAAAGCAAATCCTTGGCAATTTTTCCATAATATATTAAGAATCATTTTTAATGCAAGTAGAAACAGTAATAAAGTTACCATGACATGGTACATGTTTTATAGTAACCTACGGGATTGTAAGACTGTGACTACCCTAACACTCCATTTGTTGATCGAATAAGTTCAGTAAACGAATGTGATATAGAAATGTACTTGGAATATTTTCTGGAAATTTTTCCACTTTTCAAATCTCGCATCGAAATACTATTCCTTCAGTTTTATAATCATACTCAATGGCATAAACATGTATGAAATATATATACATGTAGGTATATGTGTACATACAAATGTACATAAGCATATACAATACATAATTTAACTCGCATGCTCCTACCTACCCTCATCCTCTTTATAGCTTGAAATTATATTACTTAATCCTTCCTAATCAATCAATAAAAATTATCGCGATTTGATGTTATATGTAACATATAAATGTCATAATGCATACTACTACTTTGAATTTTTTCTCGACCACTCGCAAAACAAATCATGTTCGTGGCCATCACCATTACCATGAGACCATCACCTATTGCTGTTCTACACAATTCAAAATTAATATTTAACATTTGCAACATATCGTGGATTGCTGTTACTCAGTCGCCGGTTAGTGCAGCTGCCGCAATCAAAAATATTTTGAATGCCACAAAGAGTGTTGGAAACTCGGCTGCGGCTGTGGCGACGAGTAGTTTTAATAGTACACACGGACAGGTGGCAAATTCTACTGGAAGTGGCAACGCAAATGTGGCACAAAATATCGTTAGTGGTATTAGTATTTCGTTGGGTATTGGTGGATCAACTAACAAAAATGTTGTTACAAACGGGATTTCATTGAGTAGCGGAAATGATACATCATTGGAAACCAAAATAAATAATACTAAATCCGCCCATTTTCGAAGTGGCGAGGAATCGTACAATGTCATCACCACCGGTGTTAGTAACAGTAGTTTTAACGGCGGGAGTATTGAAAATGATAGCTGCAGCAAGGACAGCACAAGCGACAGCGGAATTTTATCGCCACAAACTTTACAACAAATAAGTGGAAGTCCTGGACGTGCAAGAGACCGCAATCTATTCCATTCGCCATCCACAACATCGGCAGCCACACCTCTGCCGCTCCTACGAGGTGCTTATCAACATATTTTCCTTATATATTATTCCCTCTATAAATGGAATGTCAACACCTTTCTCTTGATTTCATGGTTTCATTACACGCACTTTATTTTTGCGATAGTTATCTGTATTGTTTTTATTAAATAATTAATTTATTGTTTTTTTTTGTAATGAAAACATTATCTAATAAGTAACAATAAGTTGGTTTATTTTTTGTGCATGAAAAACATTTGTAAATGTTTTGTAATTATTTAATGCATATTTACAAACATATGTATGTACAATATGCATAAAGATTTAAGTACGGTTGTAAATTTATCTAATTTAGATATTCCTTATAATGTATATGTTATATTTTTGAATTTACTTGTTACAAGATTACAATGTAAACATTATTTTCGACTATCCAAATAATTCTATTTATTGCAAATTTTAATATGTTTAAATATATCGATGTTATTTGATTAAATGCTCTTTGTTCAGAAATGACTAAATATTTTAGGAGACTTTCGAATCTGTAGATTAGGCATATTTGCTAGACCATATGCTAATACCTAGCTTTAGGTATATCTAAAGTGAACAAAATCAGACCATAAATGTGTGTACCTCAGTGTTCTAATTTTTCATTTGGAACTCCTTGTGATGAGTAATCAAATTGTCATAACTTATTGTAGAATTATAATACAATTCAAATTCCACAATACATTATGCCAATTATGTATTTGTACACGATTAGACTTTTTTCCGGAGTAATTTTGCCTATAATATACCATGCATACTCGTATAGCACACATCGTTTGGCAAACTTGCTTTTCACTGATCGTCACATGCACTTGTGTTATTATTTTCTTTCAATCGCTATGTCTAAATAAAGAGCACCAAGAGTCGCAAGCATACCACTGTGGTGAGGCAACAAATTAGCGCAATGTTTTTGCTAATTTATTTTATAAGCTAAACAAACTCTTGCCAATTGCTGAGAATGCAGCCGGTAGAAATCAACGCCGAATTGCAATTTTGCAATATATTTTTGCTTTTGGCGTTTTAAAATTAGCGCATTGGCACCAATGTTTAAAAGGGAATAAAAAGGCAAATAAACCTATAACAATAACAGAGCGCGTACATTCGCCTTGCCGATGTTGTCACCACTGATTATTGATAAGTTGAGAATTCTCTCAAGTCAAAAGAATAACAATATTCCAGAATGAATATCATGTTAATTATTATTAACGACTATCGACGGCTATAATTGATATGTTCTGTCACCTAATTTAAATTCGTACATAGAGAGTACATGCATTTCCACAATCAGGACACCCATTTTAAAAAATCATTAAAATCAAGTTTACTAGTGCTTTACGTATCCATGCGTTAGAAAAATGTTGTATATATGTACATTCAATGTATGTACATACGTACATAAATAGTATATTGTGTTTAATTTTCTTGGCATTTCGTTCACTTACTACTTGCCTGTTGCTTGGTTCTTCTAACACAACTCGTATTTTCATTTCCATACTTATACAGTTATTTCGATAGATATTTTCACACTGATGATTTTGAAGTTCAAGGTCAAATTTTTATTGTTTTAGTAACTACGTTTTTGGTTAATAATACTTAGTTGCTCGTGCTTTTTAACGTATTTTACTTCTATTTATTCCGTTAAAGCCACTTTGTTTGTACGTGACATGCTCCAGGTCATGCTCAAAATCCTGAAGGAAAGTCTTGGAACCTAGGTCTTTATTCATAGAGTGTCCAATGCAATCACACCAAAGCATTTATTTTTATGTAATAAATAACAGAACTTTTACTCCGACAACTGGGTCCGTTTGTCCTCGTCCGTACATATGTCCCTCAATTACAAAATCCCTTTATGACTGCTGCTGGTATTGAGCTCTCTGTTTTTGATGTTGCACTCACTCAGGGAGTGACGCGATTTTTATTTTTTAATATGTTGTGTGTAAAACAAGTTGATACGAAAGATTGAAAAATTTACCCTATTCTTAAAGTTTGTACAAAGGGCAAAGTAGAGGGTGGGCGTGCCTTTTTTAATTTTACATATAATTTGTTATATACTTACAAATATACCTATTTACAAAATTTTTTGGAAACAAATCAAAATGCGAAAAAAGTTTAATCTCTTATACTATTACAATATCATCCATTATTGTATCATCCATTGACCCTCTAATGCTGCGAAAGATATTTATACCCTGAACAGGGTATATTAAGTTTGTCACGAAGTTTGTAACACCCAGAAGGAAGCGTCGGAGGCCCTATAAAGTATATATGTTGAACTGAGTCGATTTAGCCATGTCCGTCTGTCTGTATATTTACGAACTAGTCCTTCAGTTTTTAAGATATCGTTTTGAAAGCTGCTCATTAGTCGGAACTGCCGATATCGGACCACTATATCCATATAGCTGCCATACAAACTAAACGATCGGAATCAAGGGCTTGTATGGAAAACTTACGCATTTTACTACATATCTTCACGAAATTTGGTGTGAGTTATTGCTCATAGAAATAATATAATCTCCGAAAAAATTGTTCAGATCGGTTCACTATAGCATATAGCTGCCATACAAACTGAAAGATCGGAATCAATGGCTTGTATGGAAAACTTCCGCATTTTACTACATATCTTCACGAAATTAATAATAATATAATCTCCGAAGAAATTGTTCAGATCTGTTAACTATATAACCTTAATGTTTCTAGCAAACAACCCGGCTAAAAAGAATTAGTAAAATGTTTTCTTTTTTTTACTTACTTTTTCTTACGTCTTTAGATTTGCTTAAACACATAGTTACTAAAAGAAATGCACCAGTGAAGGGTATATTAGCTTCGGTACAGCCGAAGTTAACGTTTTTTCTTGTTCAATCTAATTTTAATCTTATTTAACTAAACGTCGAGGAAATAACATAGTATACTTGATCTGCTTGGGTCAAACAACAAATTACAAAGTTGAACTAAAAAGGTTAATTTAAAAAATTAAATATAAATTTATAAAAGTTTGCAAATAATATCGATAATAATTTGATTTGGGAAAGTAAGCCAATCTATATTTAATTGATCTCGATACATAACATTAAAATAGTACACACATCAAAAAGGGTTAACTCGGTTTTGGATTGCCATAGTGGCACACTCACTTCTTTATTATTAAATGAATTTATTATATATTTTTTATACTCTCGCAACATGTTGCAACAGACGATTGCTACTACTGTCATCTGCTAGCAACCATACCTACTTCCCATATAATGCAATTTCGAACTCCACCTGATTCGTTCACTTTACAGGTCAAATTGTGTGTTAACTTAATAAAATTAAATACAAAAATTTCGATAGTATAAAATGCACCCGGTTACACCCGGACTTAGGCCTTCATTTTTGTTTTTTTATTGTTATTTTTATTATATGATAAATATATACACAATTATTATTCTTTAAAATAAAAGGAGCGCTATCTGCAGAGACTTTCAACCAGTGGTTTTAATTATATGAGTCTTACATAAAAGAAATAATATGTTTACGAGTATATATTTAACTTTTTTGTGTTTTTTACTTATTTATTTTTCCTATTGAAGTATATGTGATACTGAACTTTCTAACTGGGCTGGAATATGTTTTTTGTTTTAATCATAGAAACGCCTACAAATGAACGGGAACAACTTTTGATTCAAAAGTTGAGGCAATGTTGTACGCTTTTCGATTTCTCCGAGCCCTTAAGTGATCTAAAATGGAAGGAAGTGAAGCGCGCGGCGCTGCACGAAATGGTCGAGTATCTCTCTAATCAGAATGGCGTTATCACGGAGGCAGTCTATCCGGAGGCAATAAATATGGTGAGTAACTTTATAGATATTTGTGATACATACCAAACGTTTATGTGATTGATAACATGATTGCTTCTATAGTTTGCGGTAAATTTATTTCGCACATTACCCCCATCATCAAATCCTAACGGGGCAGAATTTGATCCAGAGGAGGATGAACCTACCCTAGAATCATCGTGGCCCCATCTACAATTTGTTTACGAACTATTTTTGCGTTTCCTTGAATCCCCAGATTTTCAGCCTAACATCGCAAAACGTTATATTGATCATCAATTTGTGTTGCAGTTGTTGGACCTTTTTGATTCAGAAGATCCTCGTGAACGTGATTTCCTTAAGACTGTACTGCATCGGATCTATGGAAAGTTTTTGGGTTTAAGAGCATTTATACGCAAACAAATCAACAACGTATTTTATCGGTACGAAGTAGTTATTCTACACTTGTTTGCTTGTATTTTTCATGTTTAATTATGTATATATAGTTTCATTTATGAGACCGAGCATCACAATGGCATTGCTGAACTTTTAGAAATTCTCGGTAGTATTATAAATGGTTTCGCACTACCACTAAAAGAGGAGCACAAACAATTTTTGTTAAAAGTTTTATTACCATTGCACAAGGCGAAAAGCCTATCTGTTTACCATCCTCAATTGACTTATTGCGTTGTGCAGTTCTTGGAGAAAGATCCAAGTTTATCGGAGCCAGTCATAAGGTTTGAAATATGAATGAGTTATGTAAATAACAATTTTTTCATAAGTGCATTGTTTTTCTTAAAGGAGCCTTTTAAAATTCTGGCCCAAGACACATAGTCCCAAGGAAGTTATGTTTTTAAATGAATTGGAGGAGCTACTTGATGTCATCGAACCGGCTGAATTTCAAAAAGTTATGGAACCATTATTTCGACAAATCGCCAAATGTGTGTCGTCGCCTCATTTTCAGGTGGCTGAACGAGCCCTTTATTACTGGAATAACGAGTATATAATGTCGCTGATAGCAGACAATTCGCAGGTCATTTTGCCGATAATGTTTCCGGCTTTAAATCGTAATTCAAAAACTCATTGGAATAAGACGATACATGGACTGATTTATAATGCACTAAAATTGTTCATGGAGATGAATCAGCGTCTTTTCGACGAGTGTAGTCGAAACTATCGCCAGGAGAAGCAACTGTAAATACTTCAATTTCAAGTCTATGCAAATACTTCCAAATTTTATTTATTTACTTCTCTAAATAGGGAACGCGAAAAGATGTCACAACGCGAAGAGCTTTGGATGCAAGTTGAGTCTTTAGCCAAAACTAATCCTGAATGGCCGAAAATGTGTGGCCAAATGGATAATTTAAGTATTTCAAGTAGTCAAAATGAGTTTGAAGAGAATGAGAATTGTGATCTAACTTATGACAAATTGGAACAAAATAGCAGACAACCGCAGATACAGCCACAACAGCAACAAACAGCACAGGAAACTAGAGAGGTAAGCCAATTATTAGTCGTGGTTTAAGAATAACTACAAAACAGAAATTTGTGGTGTCAATATAAAGTTTCCGCACGCTGTACTAATCAACATAACACATTTTTGTGTATTAACAATGACTGTAGCTTATTATCCATAGTTAACTAATTAATGTTTTCTTACTTACTCCCAGTTTGGTTACTCAATATACACTGGTGGCCACATAATTAGGGACAAAATAAAGTTGAGCAAAACACGCGTTTCAGTTCAATGTTTTTAGCACTAAATTTTCGCCTAGAGACCCACTGTAAATTGCAACGGTATATTATAACTGTGCTCAAAAATGTAGCACGTTTTTGAGTGACAAATTTAGACACTTTTACTAAAATTCGGCGGTTTGATGAATTTATTGTATTTTGAGTGTGCTGGTGCTTGGTCACATAATTAAGGACACCAATTTTTTTTATGGGATTTTTTATTATTTTAACACAAAAACTTGTGGTAAATTGTATAAATCATTTGTATATTAACTGAATATTCAATATCAAATAAAATAACTGTTAGATATGGGTCGAAAAAAGAGTTGTACTCCAGAATTGAGGAAAATGTTTATTTACAAGTACGTGAAGGAAAAAATGTCCATTAGAGCCGAAGCGAAGGAACTTTTATGCTCAAAATCAATGGTTCACAATGCTTTGATTCATTACGGAGGACAGGGAGTAAAATAAGAAAAAAAAACGGCCCAGAAAAACTACTTCAAAGGACGATCGTGTAATTTGTAGAGTTTGCAAGGCGAATCCTTTTTTAACTTCCAGGCAAATTCTTGGCACGATAAAGGATCAACTGACCAACGATGTATCAACACGAACCATCAGATGTCGTCTTCTTGAATCGCAAGAAAAAAACCTCACGTATCAAACAAAAACTTAAAGAGTCGTATTAAATTTGCAAAGGAGTATATCGGAAAACCCTTAGATTTTTGGAAACAAATACTGTTGAGCGATGAATCCAAGTTTAATTTATTTGGTTCAGATGGGAAACAATTTGTTCGTTAAATTTTCAATAAATCTATACCTTAGAAGATAATAAATTTGGTAACAGAAGTTTAAAAAAATATGTCGCTTTTAAATTATAAAATAAACCAATATTTTAAAAGAAAACGGAGTGTCCTTAATTATGTGACCACCAGTGTATATGTATACGCCAAGTTTTGTTATGTATATACATATGTTCATATATAAATTGTAAATTAATATGTTATGTGTGGACTTCATGTTGATTATTTATATGTACGTTTCAGCTTACATTTTTGTAATGAAATGTATACATGCATAAATTTTAAAAAGTATTTTGTTTTTGTAAAATAAAACATGGTTATATATAACACAAAATCCGTTTTAAATCCCCGTATAAAAATATAAAGAAATAATTCGCGACTTTTTCAGAGTTGCTTTGAATCCCTTATTTGAGAATAATACAGACCCGTAATTGTTATAATAGATGCATAAATGTTCCATTAACATTATTCAAGTGTTAACAATTCATATTTACCGTAATGACATGGTGGTTATAACGATAAGGAAGTACTTTATACACATTCATTAACACGTACATACATATATGTAGATATGTATACTACATATGCACCTACATCAGCTATATGTAAGTGTGTGTACATAGTTATGGTGATGTCAATATAATGTAGACATATTTATATACATTTGTAAATCTAATAACTAGTATTGAACATATTTAACTATGTACATACCACGAATGTTTTAATGAACACAATTAAATATTCAAAATATATTTATACACTATGGGTATTAATTTGTAACATACACATATACACATAAAGACATAATCTATATATATATGTATTTACGCACCGATATTTTCAAGCGTAGCTAAAAGACAATTTGCTTCTTGCGAAACTACTCATTCCAAACAGATACAAGGGGAACGCAATAAAGACAAGCCATTATTACGTCGAAAGTCGGATTTGCCAGTTGATAGCGGCACAATTCGTGCCCTTTTCGAACATAAACGTACAGATGATTTCTTGAAGACTACCCCGGATGTGAACAAATATTGAAGGAATTTAAGTGAACCCAATTCAAGAAAAAACATAACTATTGCAGTATATAACTTGAAACTTAACGCAAATATATATGGATTCATTGAAATTCATCTTTAAATAAATTAAATTCCAAAATTACCAATATACAAAATATAAGCATTACATAACTACGTATGTAGGCGTAACATATATGCACTAGATGATAAAAAATAAAACAGTTGCAGTTTAACATATAACACCATGTTTTGTAATCGAAATGCGAGTGTTTATAATATTTAAGAAGTATTGTGTTTCTTCTTTTCCATGATTGCACTAAAAGCCTACAAATGTTATTTCAAAACGCCATTCATTTATTCTATTAAATTTTTAAAACTTTATCTCTTTTTATCACGTAAAACTTTTAAGCTAAATAATATATTATATATATAATATACCTAAAATATGATTTTAGAATGGTCATGAATTAGTTTGATTAAACAAAGTTTGATTTTCCAAACGTTGTCGAAATCGAATGCAAGTTGGCTAATACAGTTGAACTTCCATAACTCGAAGTTCTCCATAACACGAACTCTTATATTGGCAGTAGCGGTTAGAAGTCAAATTTCTTACAAATTTTCTTTCATAAATCGAACGAACAAAGATAATATACTTTTAATTTTTTTACAAAACATTGACGAAAATCAAAAATTTATGAAAAACTGATTTTGAGTTATGGATGATAAATAGTGATACAAATATGCCACATACATATGATGATATTGTAGAACCGAATATTGCAGACCCAACGAATATGACTTCTAGCGCCATGGAAAACTATGAAGATTCTGAAGAAGCAATTATTCAACCGCCATCCAAAGATTATGTAACGCTGTCGTTGCAATTTTAAATTCCTATTTAAATACGAATATTAATACAACTGCAAAGCACTAAACTGATTAGATTCTTTTGTCGGTGTTCAAAAAATATACATATGTTCAGCCAAAAATTACAGAATACATGTTTTAACTTATGTACATAAGCAAAAATCTTGGTGCGAATTAGATAAATAATACCGTGTATAAATCTATACAGCTTTTTGAAAAATTTTATGTTTTTATGAATACTGTTGTACGATTCGAGTTAGGGAAGTTCAACTGTATATCTAACCATATTTACGAAAATGTTTTTCCATAAATTTTGCAATTGTATTAGATTACGAATTAAATGCATAAACACCAAATACTTACTGCTGCTTAAATAAATGCATACTCGAGGTGTGTTCAAAAAATAATGGAAATTTTAAAACTTTCAATGAACCAAAAGTCCAATTGTCAAAATCTTTTGTTTATTATGTTGATACAATTTCGACAATTGGAAGAAGCGGTGAAATAACTGCATAATATCGAATGGGGACTCTTTTGAAAGTGACGAAGGAATAAATAAGTAATGTAGACAATGCATGAATATTTAATTCCCGTTATTCTTTGAACACACCTCATACAGGTATTGATAATTAAATTTACACGCCTAAACACATAGTTTATTTTTTATCAGAAAATAAGTATACTAATTTTACTAAAAGGAACATAATAAATTAGTACATATACATATAATCGGAAATGCTGTTTCGTGAATCGCCTATGATATATAATGAATGTTGAATCCGAATATTCAACATACAGGTATTGATAATTAAATTTACACGCCTAAACACATAGTTTATTTTTTATCAAAAAATAAGTATACTAATTTTACTAAAAGGAACAGAATAAATTAGTACATATACATATAATCGGAAATGCTGTTTCGTGAATCGCCTATGATATATAATGAATGTTGAATCCGAATATTCAACATCAATGCTAAACCAATTTTATGATCCAAATGTTAAAAATTAAACTGAAATAAATAAAACATGAATAACCATTTTAATTCTTTGTTATCGTTGTGTGTCTCCTATTTACATATGATATGCAGTGCATGTGCTCGTATACATATGGACTCGTACTGGTATATCTTTTTTTATTCAATGGTGATTTATAACACAAGATAGTATACGCATAACTTTTGTAAGTAAAATGTAAAATTTGTATACAATCGCTCTATAAATTAGCTTTCATCAACCGATATTGTACGAGTTATTCTTTGTACAAAGCTAATTTATATAGTATGGTAGATAAAAGTTAAGAGTCAATAAAATATATTTTTGCATGCTTAAATGTGGTTTTGCACTGAGATTTGCCTAATATTTTGTTTGTTTAAGAAAAACAATAAATAATTCGTCCACACAAATGAATTATCCATATGCATATATATGAAAATTAATAGGACCTCAATATTGAAAACTAATTTTTTTTATTTCTCTTCTCTTTTACAGTGAAATGTGTTACTACTTTTAATACACAAATATTAAAATTTAAGAAAGAATAACTATATCTAATTTATGAATAAAAATGAAAATTAACAAAAAATAAAAGTAATATTTTTTGTAATGATTGAATCAAATTCTACATCAATGTATTCAGCTCTTTTCAGATTAGAAAATTTGGCTATTAACTGTTTCACTTCCGCGAAAGCTTCTTATCTAGGATAAGTCCCAAGTTCTTCAGCCTGTTGACGGGTCGCAGACTGGATACTTCCAATAAGAGGAGGCGAACGTATAGGATTTTGTATCTTGATTGGTTTGATGGCAAAACAAATTATATCCGACCGTGCACATACACTACCCATTTTGCTACGACAATTCTATTACAAATGAGACTGTAAAGGGCTCCCTTCAGCAATGTCATTACAGAGTGCAAAGCAATGTCTGCCCTTGCTATAGGCATACTGATCCCTTAGCAGTTTATTGTTTGTGATTTGAGACCTTGTGTACAGAGCCACGAGACTCTCCAACGTTTGGATATACAAATCCAAGCCACCGTAGTGTAGCCTAATCTGACGCAGTTCGCATAAAAAGGAGCCAAACACTGTAGATTTTCAAGTTTTTTGTGTAAAATCAACTCACAAACGTAAGACTTTATTGCTGACAAATTTTACAGTGACCATATTATGTAATGTGAATAATTTAGTAAGTGTTCCGAATAAATTTAAATTTTGAATTTACCGTTAAAGATTTTCATATTATTATTCATACCATTATCATATCCACGCTACTAGTTTTTTTCGTGCACATACTATACATAAAGTATCCGCCAAACCATTTGCAACTGAATTGTTATAATAACAGCACTGTCGAGTACACGGTCCGTTTCCACTGCAGACTCATGTTTATATTGTCTAACTTTTATTTTAAACAATCTATATAAATTTATTCCAATTTCGCAGTTGTATTCAATAAGGCAAAACAATAGCAAGTCAAAGAAAACAGTACATTATTTTGAATAGAATAAAAGAAAAATTTAGTATTTTAGTATTGACAATGGCTTGGGGTATATTTCACCATGTCTCAAGTTTCCTTCGAAAAAAATCATCAGAATTTGCCTATCAATCTTCTTTTCCATTCATATTTTATGGGGTCAAGATGTGGAGTTTGTGGAGGTCACTCCATTTCATACACTTTATTCGTCTGGATTTTGCGACTTCTGTTGGAAGACTCACTTAAGTAGTGTTTCCCATTTAGCATGTGGCATCATTACATATTAAACAATGATTGAATTTCCAAGACGTTTGTTTCGTGGTCATCTAATATAACACTCGACATCACTTCCTACCCAACTAAATTTGGACTCGTCAGTAAAAAGAACAGTTATCCAGACGATTTGGAGGTCAATAACTGAGTAAATCAGCATCATTCAGGCGACGAGTGACCACTCGATCAGATTGGTAACTCAAGCTCCTTTACCAATTGCGGAGAGCTTTTAAGTTTAAACTTTCTGACCTCTCGTGCAACTTTGCTATCAGTTCTTTATTTTTTGGTCGGCCTCCACCATGTACTAATGCAAGGCTATTGTTCTTTGTATAGTTCGAAATTATTAGTGAAATTGAAGACTGGTGATTTTTTTATTTTCTAGAAACTGTTTTGAGAGCTGTGACGTCCTTTTGGAGTGAGGCAAAATATATACAAATTTCATGTCACGTTGTTTGTCCGGGATTGGCGCCTGAACTACTGAACCGATTTTAATGGAATTTTGCACACGTCTGCTCTTTGGTCCAACTTAAAATAAAGGATAGTTTATATTTCAAATTTTAATCGAAATATCCATCCGCCTGCCCATTCGGCCATTTGGTTAAGCGATAAATTGTAATTAAACCTAGATATCTTAATAAAACTTCGTACACGTTACAATTAGCAATATGAGCTTGTATTGTAGATAGGTAAAACCGGACAAATACAAAAAATAAAAAAGAAATTAAGAAAAAATAAGACTTTTGCAACAGATATTTACACCACGAAAGGAATTAGGATTTATACATTTTTAGGTAAGTGGTCGTGGTCACAGCTTAACATCAGTCTGTCAGGCCAGCCATTTGGTAAAGCGATTATTTGATCTCGATATCCTAATATAACTTAGCCCAAACTTAAACATTGATACTATGAGAAGGTTGGTATTCTTGATGGCCAAAACCGGACTTCTGCAACAACTAAATAATAGTAATTCACCAAAAGAAATCAAATAGTTAACCAGAATAGAATTTAACCTTATCCATAGCACTGCATGGCCCGGCCACTAGTATAATATATAATGAAAAGTATCATTTGAATTTCTACCCAACTTATATAATTATTTTATTGCTATTTCAAGTAATGTAGATATAATAATTTTGATTTATACAATAAATATTTACTAATATAACGCTATTAATGATGAAAATATGTGCTAATATTATTAAATAAATTATTAGTCAAAAAGTTAATTACGTTCGCATATATATGTTATATTGAACGTGTTTTACGTTATTATTGATTCGAAAAGAAATTATATCTACTATCACATTTTCCACATTATACATATTTCCGTACATGTATGTATGTATTCCAAAGAAATTATAAATATATTAAGTTTTGCAAACACGATCCATATTTGATATAACCACCGTTTTTCGATTTATATCGCTTATATATTTTGTGTCTTGTTGTATTTGGTAAGACACTCGAACATTTCCATAATTTCTTGTCACTAAATTAATGGGAGGGAAATCTATTAGTTTGCATTCTTGTTTAATTGTTATATATAATAGCTTTAAGATTTTATGGAACTTACTGGGCACATAAAATAACAAATTTACTTATCAACTAAAAATATTTAGGATTTCATAATTGAGCAATAATATACATATGATAAAACTACAATTTCTCAAATTTTTATTTAGTGGTTTTGTAATAAATTTCACAATAAAATTTATGGTATTTATGTAACATAAACAAAATAAACTCGTTGTGGTTATTTTGAAATATATTTTTGTAACTCTAAAATTAAACAAAGCAACGCAACTCTAAGTCGGTGTTCCGCACAACACCTACCCAATACCATTTAAAATACGGGGACGCAGAACAAACTCGCATGTCAACACTACATCAAACATTGACCGTGAGTGAACTTATTGTTCTATTAACATAGTTTGGCAATAAGGGATTACACTCCTATATTTAATTGTTATTTTTTTAATTTTTTTTTTTTTTTTGGTGTTTCTATTGAAATTTATCAGTTAGGCCTCGGGATTTTACTGCAAAATCACTGAGATGTTTCTGCAACAAGCGTCTGTTGACCTTTTCTCTAAAAGAAAATTACATTGGAAATCGTAATTCATTCATTTCATTCCTTTCATTTTTTCCTTACCTTATAATCAACGTAACGAATTTAGATTTCTCAGCTTCGTCGACGAGTTGTGTGGGATAGTTTGGTACCAACATAACTGACTTCAGCCAAGCAACTAATTCGGCTGGATATTTTTTATTGGTTGCCATAAAAATATCGGCAAATTTTTCCACTTGCTGCCGAGGAGCAATACAACCAACACATAACACAGCAGTGCGAATAATTTCCTCGCCAGCATTAAGGACTGCTTGCGTCATACTCGGATAATTACGTGACTGCAGAATAAAATGCGACAAAAACTGCACACCGGTGCGTATAGGACCATTTTCTGGTAAGGTCATTGCTTTCAACGCATAGTATATTAACCTATCAAAAGCAATCGCTTTGTCATCCAGGGCTTGTGGCAACTTTTTGATGATCTGCATGAGGCATGCATAAAACACTTCAATTGTGTCGGCGATATTCGAGAAAGCGTTCTCCGGCGTGGACTATCGGAGGGAAATTAATTTATATAAAAATATATATTTGCGTATAGTTTACTGTTTGTTCAAGTTTAACTCACTTCGAATAATTTGAAACTGTGTAGCACGAGTTCAACTAGAAGTTGTTGCATCAATGATTTACATCCCTCGTCCTTATAAAATATTATTATAGCCTTTAATAATAAATAAACAAAATATGAGATCAAAAAACAATCATTAGAGCTCCAATGGGAAAATAGTTACCGTTTTGGATATTTCCAATGTTGGTGCACAGCAACGTGTTTGGAAAATAGCGACAATAAAGCAACAGAGGTCTTGCAACATAGGCCGAAAACTAGATTTGAGATTAACAATTGCATGTTGCAATGCAGTACAAGCCGTCTAAATTGAATATATTGATTACAAATATTTATTATTTTTATAATATATGTACCAATAATTATTTACCTCAAGCACATCTATTTCTTCCACCCAAAGTTCAGCTATTTGCCGAAATATTGGCATTGTTTTTTGCATTACAATCAAAACGGGTTGAATATTTTCTAGATCTTCGATATTATCATCTTCATCCAAGTCCGTGTTGAGCGAGGAAAATAAGGTTGATATCATATTCAGTCGGAAAATTGTGCGTATTCGTGTTGCTGGTGTTTTCTTTAAAAAAAAAAAAAAAAAAGAAAACTTAGAAATTTTTCCTAAATTGGATTACAATGTTCATTCTTACGCAATCATTTTGACAAATGGTCTGCAATTCCTCGAAACACGGGCCTACTATAATATCTAAATAGTTGGGTATATTAGAGGCTGGAAGTAAACTCATTAGTTTTCCAATGCTATACATTAAACGCACACAATCAGAATTTTTCATTTGGCCTGAAATTAACGAAGTATGGCAAGCATTTAGAAGTGGTTCAGCGTATGGCTTCATTTGTAGTTGGCAATCACAACAGAGCTCTTTAAGGCCTAAAGTAGCTTGAGCAGACATATTGGAATTTAGTCCTCGCACTAACAATTCAATTGCGGGGGGTATATAGGTCGGATTTTCTTTTAACCACTGGCAGTAAGAGCCAACTGTCTCCAAAGCAGTGCCGAGCAGCTTTTCATTCATTTTATTGTAGGGAATTTCTGAGAGAACACGCATCAGTTTTGGTATCTGCTTTAGTTCTTCACCTGCGAAATGTTCTGCTACCGATTGGAATGAATAAATGCAAGCCTCAAGTTTGGTCCATTGTGTCGGATTATTTTGCAACTCAGCAATAGTCTCATCAAGTACTGCAGCCAGTATGTCAAGTATATATTCATGCAAAACATCATAACAATACATCTAAAATGGTATTTATAAATGATAATCCCAACTATTTTATTAGAATACTTACAAATGTATCTGATATGTCTTGACGATAACAACGAAAACTTTCCAAATCATCCGATGTCCATTTCTCAATAGAATTTTCATCTGGTTGTTCCGATTTATGTACTAATATGCGAGTCAAATGTGCATACAATGGTTTTATATATTCCCAACATTTTATGCGTTCCTCTTCATTGTGCATAGCAAAAACCTCATCTTGTAGCAAATACCAAAACCCCATAGCCATGCTGCTACAAGACTCCTCCACTGGATATATTCCCGGTTTATCCGTACATTGCAAAATCTCATTAACAAGACGACCATAGAGATCAGAAAGATCTGGATCTGTAGTTGTTATTCCACTCAACAGAAGTTGTGAGTGCCTTTCCACGGATGATACAAAGAGTGTGTAAATATTAACTACTATATCCTCGTTATTGTTATCACGTTTCCATTCCATTTTTGTGATTTCGCATAGCGAGTCCAAAAACATTCGGATTAGTATAAATGCCGTCTTAGGGTAGGAATGAGAATCTGGTTGAATAATTATGCTAAGTAAAGTTTTTAGGCACGTCTCGGCTAATTCATTTTCATCAGCAGACATACATCCATCCCCATCCGATTCTTGAATACAAGGCCAGTAGCATTTATTCGTTAATTTAAGCAATATTGCCGTAATGTTCTGACAATTTTCAATGGAAAATCCAATATGTCTGAATAAGAAGTATTTAGATTATGTAAACATTAATTAAGAAAATAGTTAACAAATTTACTTACTTTACCCAAGTACCAACACATTTAACAGCTCTTGTCATATTACTAAAACATTCACTATCCCATTCGCGTTCTAATTGCATTTTCAAATAAGCTTCTGTTGTCTCCATCACGAGTGGAGCACGTTTTGCTACCTCAGCTCGCAATGTTGTTCTTTTTACCGACGTGAAAATTGCTTGCATCTATTTGAAAAAATCTTTAATGAATATTAATGTCGCATATTATCTTAAACATAATAAACCCAACTTCTTCTGGTATAGCCTGAAGAACCTCTAACATAATCCATAATTGCATTTCTTTGTTGACGTTCGGTATTTGCTCATTCTGAAAGGTGTTTATGACATCCTCTATTGCGGTCGACCATTCTCCGAGCATATGCACAATAAAAGCGCTGAGCTGTAGAAAAGTGTTATTAAAAAGGATATTAAAACATTTAAAAAGAACTTACAGCTATACACAATCGATTAAGAACTAGTTTTGGACCACAAGCGAACTGTATAATTTTTTCCAAAATTTTCTGTTTTAGTTCATCATGATTTTCCCGAGGTACCTCATGCCAATACTTCATTAGTTTAGAATGTAATGTAACAGCCCCAAAGAATTGAACTTCTTGACTCTTAAAAATAAATATTTTTTAACTTTGTAATACTGTTAATAGACAAAAAGTAATTTTTATAATTGAGCACATTTTTCACCTTGCCAAGTTCCATTAGCTGCCATGAAAATTGCCACGCTTGTGGACTTGTTTGAGCTTTAGTAAGCCAGTCATGTGTTATGGCTTGCTCTTGTGAAGTTGAACGGTAAAAGACTACAACTGCCTCCTCCAAGCGTGAGATATCAATTGATTCCATATTTTTATTAATCCAGCGCTACAAGTTATCTACTTTGTGTGATATTAAGGTTTTGGATATTTCAAATACACTTCTATAAGCGAAGGGTGTTGTCGCGAATAACTTCGCCCCCTCCTTACTACCAAATATTTTTTTATTTTATCTCTTTACACAAATTAAAAGCATTTATATATTTTCCTCATCAATTACTAACACTTTATCGAATTCTAAGATTATATATAAAACCACATAGAAAAATGCTGAAGCGGCCTTAAAACTTATTGACACTATCAAACTGAATATATTTTTCTAGTAAGAACACCCATTCACAATAAATGTGTTGTACGATAAATGATGCCAGCCCGTACAAAAAAGAATCAGACTAATTTTAACATTTTTGAAAAATTAGTTAAAGTTTATGTGATACAGATTTTAGAACCCTGAATTAATTGGAATGCGTAAATATACGTATGAAAAGTTAAATATGTCAGAGGATAACTTTATAGATTTATGTAATACTTTAGCTTTTTGTTTTTCAAAATATTTTTATATGAATAATATATTTCATAGTATGGCAATGTATAATTAACTATGAATGACAAGCGATTTGACAGGTGATTTTCGTCATCAGTGCAACCTGTGTGGCACCTTAATGAAAATTTTTGGTGTTGATTTAATTTGCACAAATCCTTAAAATTTGTGTAAAATTGCTTATCGGAATCAAAGCAAGATAGAGTGAGGACGGAAGTAATTATTGTGTAGATTTATTGTAAATTCAAAGCTTCTACTTAGTTTTATCGACGTTTTTATTTGTGAGTTTTCTTGAAAAAAAGGTGAGATAATGTCGTCTTCGGCAATATATGTTTTGGATGTCAAAGGTAAAGTATTGATATCTCGTAATTATCGAGGGGATACAATGGACATGGCCGCTATTGACAAGTTCATGCCACTATTAATGGAACGTGAAGAAGAGGGTCTGATTACCCCCATATTGCAGACTGCTGATCAGTAAGTACAGAATAATTATTTCTTATAATTATTATCGAATTAAGTAATTTTAAAATTTTTCCAGCACCTTTGCGTACATTAAGACGAACAACCTGTATATTGTTTCAACTACACCACGCAACAAGAATGTTAATATTGCATTGGTTTTTGTTTTTCTGCATAAAATAGCGCAAGTTTTTGTAGAATATTTTAAAGAACTAGAAGAAGAGTCAATACGTGATAATTTTGTAATTATTTATGAACTACTTGATGAGTTGATTGATTTTGGATACCCACAGACAACTGATTCGAAAATACTACAGGAATATATCACACAAGAAGGACATAAACTGGAACTCCAACCCCGCCCTCCTCTAGCGGTTACCAATGCAGTTTCTTGGCGCTCGGAAGGTATTAAATACCGTAAAAATGAAGTATTTCTTGATGTGATAGAATCCGTCAATCTCTTGGCCAACGCCAATGGGAATGTATTACGAAGTGAAATAGTAGGAGCCATAAAAATGCGAGTATATTTGTCTGGAATGCCAGAATTACGATTGGGATTGAATGATAAAGTATTATTTGAAAGTACCGGTCGCGGCAAATCAAAGTCAGTTGAATTGGAAGATGTGAAATTTCACCAATGTGTTCGTTTATCTCGATTCGAAAATGACCGCACTATATCATTTATTCCACCCGATGGAGAATTTGAATTGATGTCTTATCGCCTTAATACACATGTAAGTGGACTATAACTCTCTACTTTGTCACAAGCACTGATTGTCTCATTCTGTTATGGTATAGGTAAAACCTTTGATTTGGATTGAATCTGTTATTGAACGGCACGTTCACTCCCGTGTCGAATACATGATAAAGGCCAAATCGCAATTTAAGCGACGCTCGACTGCAAACAACGTCGAAATTGTCATTCCTGTTCCCGCAGATGCAGACTCTCCTAAATTTAAAACAACTATTGGTAGTTGCAAATATGCTCCAGAGCAAAACGCCATAATATGGACTATTAAATCATTTCCTGGCGGTAAGGAGTATTTAATGCGTGCACATTTTGGATTGCCAAGCGTTGAAAGCGAAGACAATAATGAAGGGAAACCCCCAATACAGGTTCGTTTTGAAATTCCTTACTTTACAACATCGGGCATTCAAGTACGGTATTTGAAAATAATTGAGAAAAGCGGTTATCAGGCGTTACCTTGGGTACGCTATATTACACAAAACGGCGACTACCAACTTCGTACTAATTAACGTCTTAACGAAGGAAATACAGATATGTAAACATTACTGTAGTTTAAGCAAATCAAATTATTGCAGTTAAAGGTTTAATGAAGAGTTTACTATTAAATATTAAACATATTGCACGCATTTTTCGTTTCCGAAAATTTGTAGAAATTTGTAATAAAAAATATCCATTCCATACAACTAAAGTTCTATCCCACAATGACATTATAAAACATTCAGATTAAAAGGCGTTCTTTATTGTTTATTTGACATATTAAAACACAGATAAACCAGGATTTAATTAAAAAATTTTACACGCATGATACAATATACATTACTTTAATATTACGTAATCAAAAATCGAAAAATATTTTATTTTTTCCTATTTGCCAACTTTAGTGGCATTGTGTTTTTGTTAACACAAAGGTAAGTTTTCGGTTTAATTTCTTAAAATTAATAAATGCACTTTGAATATCACATGCTTTGTGATAACAGTTCCAATCTACCACCAAAGACTATTCAAATCAACTTTAAAACACTCGTATACCATGCTAGATTATGGTCCAGAGGTTATTGTGAAAATAACAATAACAAGAAAATAAATGTGTAAGCTAATGAAAGGCGCAATAGTTCGGTTAAAACAACGATCATAGGTTGGACATGTTACGCCTTAAAGCTTTTTACAGGATAGTGGTTCCTATGTGTATTGATGTGAGCTTCCAATTCTTTCATTTGTTCTCTCAAATGTGGAGGTATTTCCGAGTAAACACCCTCGAACATTTCTTTCCAGTTGGGTTTCGGTTTTTTTTCTGATATACTAATTTGTTTCAAAACTTGTTTCCGTACGTCTTTTACAAACTCTTTTTCCTCGTTTTCATTAAACCATCCTTTTCGAACCATGTAACTCTTTAGTTTTGATAAAGGATGTTCTTTTGAATTCCAAACTTCAACTTCATCAGCAGATCTGTAAGCGGTACTATCATCTGATGTCGAATGGTGTCCAACACTTTAAGTAAATTAAAAACAAAAATCAAGTAAGCAAGTAATGCATGAATGCATAATATACTTTACCGATATGCCATAGCCTCAAAAACAATTGGTTTATTTTCACGAATTACATATTCACGAGCCAATTTCATAGCATTGTAAACAGCGAATACATCTGTGCCATCAACACGTATCGTTGCCATGCCGTAACCATGAGCACGAGCTGCTATTCCATCTCCATTGTATTGTTCGTGCGAAGGGGTAGAAATTGCAAATCCATTATTGCGGCTGAAAATATTATATTCATTCAAATGCCATCAACTATATATAGTTTAAAATACCAAAACATAATAACTGGACATTCCAGCGTTGCTGCAAAGTTAAAAGCTGCATGAGCATCACCTTCGGATGCTGCACCTTCTCCGAAATAACACACCACACAAGCATCATTATTGGGACGTAACTTCATAGCATATGCTGCACCAACAGCTTGTGGCATTTGAGTTGCTATGCAGTCAAAATTATTAAAAAATATTAGTTAGAAATATTCAGCAGTTCTATTCTGCAAAAACATAACATACACAAAGGGCTGGATATAGTAACAAAATTAAGTTCTTTGCTTCCATAATGTACTGGCATTTGTTTGCCACGGCCTTTATCATCACAGTTGCCATAGCATTGGTCAATGAATTGGTCGATGCGAAAGCCACGCCAAACTAAGACTCCAGCTTCTCTGTATTGACCATATATCAAATCCCGCATTTCTAAAGCAGCTGCACTTCCAATATGCGACGCTTCTTCCCCAAAATTCGTCATGTAGAACGAAATGCGTCCCTGACGTTGAGACTCGTATAAAATTTTGTCCATAGTGTTAAGTAGGACCATATCATTAAACATCTTTTGCACTACTTCCTTGCTTAACTGAGGATCTTGAGATTCATCGGCTATGTATCCGTCACTATCCATGACCCGGTAGATAGGAATGGCATCATAGTCAGTATGTTCAATCAATTTTAAATTGGAAACAAACGGCGCTTTAGCACCAGGGAATTGTGAAGGATCATCAGTTTTAGTAGTGCTACTATATCTCTTATGAATGTGGGAAATATCTAAGGACTGTATAAAAAATAGTACAATATATTTTTCTCAGTGGACATTTTTCTGACTCACCATTA
Organism: Zeugodacus cucurbitae; assembly: GCF_028554725.1. NCBI lineage: Eukaryota > Metazoa > Arthropoda > Insecta > Diptera > Tephritidae > Zeugodacus > Zeugodacus cucurbitae. The sequence continues at coordinate 757,739 of NC_071667.1, forward strand.
ATCGTTTCACCATCGCAGCGTTGCTGGTACGAGCGAAATTTTTTAACGTCTGTCGAATTAGGGACATAACGGATAGTTGATTTCTAAATGACAAATAGTAAAAAACACGATGAAAGGATAGAATAAAATTTACGAATATCCAAGGATGTAAATATATTGACAGTGTCAACAATTACATAAGAGTATTCGGACAAAGTTGCTAGTTCACAATAGCACGTGAAGACAATGTTGTTCTTAAATATGAGTGATATTGTTTATATTTTTTAAATCTTTTCATATCTAATATTGAGTTAAAATATGTGTATAATACATTAATAATACAAATATCAGAAATTATGCTGGTAATGTCGGACAGATATTCTTGATAACAAAGTTGAAATGATACGAAACTCTTCTGCTAGACTGTGTTCAAACGAGAAACACAGAACACATATTATTAATTTTGAGTATATATTATTATATATATCTTATCTATGCACTTTTTTATCCAATATAATGATTTTTTTATCCTAAACCTGAAATCACTAAAATCACAATTGTAAAAAGTCAAAAATTATATAACGGGTTGTAAGGGACCCAATAACATACCTGTTTGTACCGCCACTAAAATCATGGTTATGTCAAAATAATGTGTTGAACTATATAAATTTGTTTATATTCGTAAAACACCTATAATTGAAAGGTTTCTTCAAAGAAATTCATATTCAAATTCATGTATTAGTAAATAATGAAGAAAATAATTTAGGATTATTATTTTTTTTTTAATCCCGAAAATCGAATATATGTCGTGGTATTTGTGCAAGACACCAAACGTATATTGAAATGGAGCATTTTATTACTGAAAAGCAATTTTGGACTGGAATTGTTATATTGATAAGAAATTACAACGCAGTTAATAAAAATATATTTGCATGTGTAATACATAAAGTGTTGAAAGTAAAGAAGGGAATTGCACATTTCTCCAAAACAGATTACTCTCAATTTAGTGATTTTCTTGAACTTGGAAAAAATGAGGATACATTGGTTTCTGATAGTTCTGAAGTGGATCTAATCCACGCACTTTGTAGTGTAGAAGAGAATAAAAGTTTAGGAGATGAATGTGAGGGCTTTCTAATATTATGTAAATTTTTGTCTAAAAAATTACAGAAGGATATCGAAGCTGTGGTTAATATTGGTACGTAATTTAATATATATTCATAGCAATGAACTATTATAAAATATACAAATATCATTCAGATTTACTGATTAAAAAATACACATGTCGATTTATGTCGTGCGAAGATTTGGATGATTATGCTGTTAAATTTGGTAACAACCACTTAACAGTGGATATACTCACTCAACGTAGTACCTCAGATAAAAGTAAGCGATGGTCTGATTTTATTTTAAAACCGAAACTAGTGAAGTGGTGTACAAGCCCAACTTTGGATTCAGTTGAGGAAACCCAACACACAAAATCCTTACAGTTGGTAGACTTGGAACGTTACAATGAACTTTACAAGATGCTCAAGTCCAAATACGCTGAAAAAACATTGAATGTGAGAAAGTAAACAAGTCGCTAAAAATATCCCCTTATTTTATAATATAAATTTATTTCTAGATTTGGAGCAAAGCAAAAGAATCTACTGATCCTCTAAAATATATTTACGAAGACCTGGCGATAGCTGCTTATTTGATTTGTTTATGGCAGCGTGTCGGATCCCCGATTGGTTTTGCCGATCTCGGATGTGGAAATGGTTTATTAGTATATATACTCTCTGAAGAGGGCTACAATGGTTATGGTTACGATGTGCGACGACGAAAAATTTGGGCTTGTTATTCACATTCCACAAGATTAATTGAACAAACAATAGAACCTCTATCATTTAAACTCCCAGAAGATGTGGATTGGTTGATTGGTAATCATTCTGATGAATTATCCCCATGGATACCTGTTTTAAGCGCTACTAGTAGCTTTCAAATGCGTTTCTTTCTACTTCCATGCTGTGCATATGAATTTTCTGGTGCAAAGTTTCAACGTCGCAATACGGGTATAAGTATATATCAAGATTTTTATGCATATTTAAATGTAATTTCACAAAATTGTGGTTTTATAACGTTAAAAGATCGTTTGAAAATACCGAGTACAAAACGATTAGCTTTAATTGGAATTGATCGTTCGTATGCATCGAATTTAAATGAAAAACAAATACAGCACATCGCAAATTTTGTTGAAGAAGAGCGAATTAAATATGGAAACAACATATCACTTTTGGATATAAAATTACGTGACCCACACGAAAAAGTCCGAAATTGCACCCAAATCAATAAAAAAATTATAGATGCTTTAATTTTAAAAATATTCCATCAGCTATTGTCTCCCGCCAATAACACAATAAAAACAAATAACAATAAAATTGGTAGATGGCAATCTGGTGTCCGTTTACCTATGAGAGACATTGCACATAATTTATCTAAAAGTGATCTGCAAAGTATCAAAGCTGAATGCGGGGGTATTAAAACTTTATTACGAAATAAACATGAAATATTTGAGTTTCATAGTGGAGACTTAATTGGAATAAGGAGGCCAAAAGCTTACGCCCCTCATACTCAATACAATCGACAAACAATTAAGAAACGGCCATGTTTTTTTCACGTACATCACCCAGATGGTTGTCCTTTATCGGCCGAAGTATGCACATTTATACATTAAAATGTTCCCTTTTTAATTAAGGTGTACATCAAACGGATGTATATTTAAATTACTTTTAAATCAAAGGTTCAAGTTCTGATGTACAATCTAAATTTTGGTTACACATTTAGAAATTATAAATACGATTTTTGTTACATTTCTTGGCAATAACTTAGTTAAAAGTTTCTTAAGCTGTCACTGTTTATAGATGATATATTGAACATACATAGTAGATATTGAATAAAAATGTTTATATGTATTCTTGAAATTCTGAGTACTATAATTCCAAACAAACATACGCAATTTTAATTTTGTATTAATAATCAAATGGGCGATTTATGACCTAAACAGCAAATTAAATATATTAAAAAAGTAAGAACAAGTTATAAATCAAGAATGTTTCCTTCTTGATTGCCGAGTGTGTTTTCTTTAAAAATTGAATTGTAACTTGTTTCTTAGTACGTCCATTCATTATAAGTTAACGAGAACTGCCTGAGCTATTACTACGTCTGCGACGGCGAATTGGTGAACGGGATCGGCGCCGTGGCGAACGTCTACCACGCTGGGGTGAGCGCCTTCCGCGGTTATTGAATCTATTAAATTGAGGCGGTGAACGCCACCTGCCTACCGGACGTCGCATTATGGGCGACGGACGTCTAACGGGTGCACGTACTTTTGGTGTTAACACCGGTGACACAGTAACCTCTTGACCATCGATTTGTCCGCCATCCATCTGCTTCATGGCAGCTTCACATTCCTCTGCTGTCGCATATTCAACATATGCAATACCCCGTCCAAATGAAGGGTGATAACGATCCGTTGGGAATTCTACATTTTTTACCTCTCCGAAGCAACTGAATATTTCAACAACATGTTCTTTTGTAACATTGCGAGTTAATCGTCCAACATGTATTCGAGTAGGTTTCGGTGTAGTTGAACGTGAGCGCGAGCGGTCACGTCGTTTCGTTGCAGGACTGCGCTCACCTGAACTGCGTACACGACGTCGTGGAGAACGTGAGCCTGAACGAGAACGCGATCGACGTTCACGCTCGCGATCTTTAGATCGTTCACGTTTAACATTGGGAACATCTCCAACTCCTCCGCCTCGATCATTTGACGGGCGTCGAACTCGTTCCTTGGATCGAGAACGTGATCGTCGACGATCTCGTTCATTTCGCTCTCTGTCTCTATCTCGGTCGCGCTCATTACGCTCACGGTCGCGTTCCCTGTCACGATCTCGTTCTTTAGAACGGGAATTGTCTTTACGTGCCTTACTTGTGTCGCGCGGAGATTTGGAACGACGCGGCGAACGGGAACCACTCTTACGTGCTGTATTTGAGTTACCTGCTCCACCGCGACGTCTATTATTTGCACTGCGATCAGAATCACTTGAAGATGAAGTAGAAGATGATGATGAACCGCTAGAACTTGAAGAACTCGAACGGGAACCTGAACCGGAAGTGGTTCTCGAAGAACTGCTATCTGACGAACTGGTAATAAATGAGAATTTATTTTTTTATTAATATGTCCTAATATCTACGAAACTCACCTCCCGCTGCTATCGCTACTAGAAGATGCCGATCCTCGCCTCCTGCGGTCACGTTCGCGTCCACGGTTAGAATTAGATGAGGAGCTTACTTTTGGCTTAACATCTTTTGTCGAGGACTCTTTTCCGTCCTTTCCATCTTTTTCCACTCCGGCAGATGGCGAGCGCTCATGAGCCCTATTTAATGGATGAGATATTGCAAATAAATTTTGTTTGTTGTATTTTATTACAACGCAAAGAAACGTTTGTTGTATTTTACACTTACATGTTATTTATTGAAATAAAAAACTTTAATCTCTATCCCAACTATATCGAGAATAATTTACCGAGTAGCAAAATTTTTTTCAGTAAAATGGCTACAACCAATACACTACAACTTCGCGTTTGTTTGACGTTTTGGTAACCGGTATAAGTGCGAAAAAGATAGCAATGGCTATTATTTCGATTTCGAACACGTGGTATGGCATTGCCAGATAACAGATATTTTTCGAATAATGGACCAAATTATTTCTTAATATTAAAATATATTTTCAATTCATTATTAATTATGAACAAACAAGTTTAGGATAGGTTTTATAAAACTCATCGGCGCTGCTCGTCAATAAAAAAAAAAAAACAACAAAGTTATCTAATTGAATTCGTACAGGAGAGTGCAGCCAAATTTTGTTTTTCATATGTAATATACTATTCACAACGGTGAAAACGTCTCAAAGGACAAAAATGACAGTACAAATATATATGTTTGTTGTTTTTACTTTGAAACACATTTTAATTTATTAAAGCATAGACGCATCTTGAAACAAAGGGATACAAAATATTTTTGTGCAGATTTAAGTATTTCTCCACCTAATAAAATGTTCAGTACTATTGCGCATGATTAAGGTTACATTTTAGCGCAGGCATGCACCATAAGTGCTACCTGTCTGTTTGAATTACAGGATGTTGCGTTCCTCTCGCTTCTCTATAACGCTTAGCCAATCGATGACAGCTATTATATTGGTCACTTTTCTGCTCGCTAACTTTAGTCGCTGCTCGCTTATTATGTAAAAGTCACAACAAAGTTATCCATCTAGTTGAATTCGTGCAGGAGAGTATGCGAATACCTCATTAAAAATTCTATCGCCGGCTGAGTTAGTGCTACCAAATTTTAGTTGTTATCGATTGGCTAAGCGTTATAGAAAAAAATATTTTTGTCACTTTGTTTCCATGCCTTACGTTCTAGTATTTAATAAATTTATATTGTCCTTTTTGAAAATAATTTGTGCTTTGAGCCATTCTTACCATTGTGATTGGGCTACATAAGTAAAAAAAAATTTGGTTGCAAACAGCAAGCGGCGATGGTATTTTTAATGAAGTAACCGCATACTCTCTTGCACGAATTCAGCTGGATAACTTTGTTGATGTTTTCACTTGGAACATTTCTGAGCGAGCATAACGAGCAGAGAAGCGACTAATCGATTACAGCTCTTCTTTTACATATTTGGATCATTCACACTGGTCAAAATGGCTCAAAAGACAAATTGTTGTTAACAAGACCTATACAAATACATCTTTTTTAATTGTTTTGAAATAAATTATCATTAAAGCATGGACACTGATAGAAACTAAAAGGTATAAACAAATTTTGCGCATATTTAAGTAATAGAAACAGTGAAACACTACAATGGATATTTTAGGCTGGTTGAACCACAAGTGCTGTCAGAGAATGTAAAATATTTTCATTCTTATTCCATTAGCCCGCCGTGAAACTTCTCTATATTTTACATTCTCTGGTGCTGTATCTGATTTGTTTTTACATATTTTCTGTGAATCATGATGTTTAAACAGCTGTTATTGATAGATCATGTGGTACATTTTAATGCAACACTGAATTGCTCTCAGAGTATTCCTCTCATTTAATTTCATGGTGATGTACGTATGATTGCCCCATGTTATACTAAAAAATTTTCACCATTTATTAGCCACGACAAGACAATTTTCTCATTTCTTAGCAGACGTATTTGAAAGGCAGGTGCAACTCGAGTATACCACGTAGTGAAAATTTTTGCAATTTAATTTATTAATGTTTTTTACAAATTATTGAAAAATATTTGAAAATATTTCATCTACGGCTATGTTTCATACTATATATAAGAAAATATAATGTGTGAACAGTGTTTCTAAAGTCGGTTTATGTACGAGTATATGCATGTATATATATATTCATATGTGTTCAAAGAAAAGTTATTCGAAGTGTGAGTGCTAATTGTACAATATACATATACACATCGAAATAACAACGCCTACATTTTCAAAGTAAAAATTTATAGGAAAAAATATGAAATAGGAATGAAATGGTTAATCCAAAACAGTAATATAACCATGATATTAAAGAAGGTATACTTTATAAGTGTTATAAATACGCAATATGTACATACGTATGCCAATATGAAAATACATATTTATATAAGAAATAAGTAAAACCAATAAAATCTGTAAGAATGGGAATACAAAGTGTTTCGTATCAATGTAGGCTTCTTCTACGCATGTGTGGATGTGTACATATACAACTGCCTATTTACTTAAATATACACTCAACTAATGTATAGTAAATTTAAAGGTAGAATGTTTTTAAAAGATATTTTGGACATTACTTTTCATAAACATTTCGATTATAATTAAATAATATAATGATATACTTGTACGTACATATGTATGTATGCACGTCCGGTTGTAATCCGTGTACATTTTATCGTATATTATTTTGTGTGTGAGATGTTAAAAAAGCGAAATTTACTCTGCATTTCGTAACTGGAGAGTACTCATTTTACTCTCTCATACAATTTTGTTTATTGTTGATTCGCCACCACATTGCTTTATGTCTACATTTTTACTCACTTTTCCTTTCTTCGTCCGCGAACTAATTAAATATGGAACTCAATGATACTGAAATTACTATCCAATCTTGTGACCGAATGCAAATTCAAAGCAATAGTAAAATAAATCTTATTATGTTAAATTTTTCACGAAAAGAATGTAGGAATACTTAGTCATTTCAATTTTAATAACAAAAATTACGAACGTATTAAAATGTTGAATTGTAGATTAATCTTGAAACAAATGATTTAAAATTGTACGCTTATAATCTTTACTCCGAAATTAAAAAGACAAACTTAGCAGCCCTACTATTCACAATAGATAAAATTCTGAGGCAATCAGAATTGTTTTGCTTTACACACGTATATTTGTCAATCGGTGTGAGTAGACGTTTGTTGTTGCCATCGCCGTGGACTGGTTGCTCAGTTATTTTGTGAAAAAGTAAAACAAACAGATGAATAAGAAATTTATAATACAGCAATTTGTGATGATTTCATTTACTTTGTTTTGAAATCAATGTGAATGTGAGTGTAATAGTGAATGTGCATCGATATATCAGAAAAGTAAAAGCAAGTCATCTAAGATATTAAATAAATTAAAAAATTGGTATAAATTACATTGCACGAATGTGTCTAATCAAATATAATAAGGAAACGCTTCAACAAGAAATCCAAAAGCAAGAGGAAATATCTCTTGAATATCATATTGATTGTCAAGTTGTTGAAAAAAATAAATATATTGAAAGCGGATGTTTGACTTCCGCGCTCAATATTTGCACATACTGCGAGTATATAATATAAAGTTATAATTTTGAAAGGCGGCGACTTGAAATTAAAGTAATCTTATTTGAAAGTTTTACTCTATTTACCAGAATTTAACACAGCGAAATTTATGACAATTAAAATGATGAAAAAGTGCACATCATAACTTACTCATAAAATAATTAAGTTTCACACCGAGAAGAAGTTTTTAGAGTTGTTAAATATTAAAACACTACAGTTTGCATAACATGTGTTTCTCATCATAAATCAAAGGTATGATTGTGTTTTTCTGTACCTATGTATATGTATATAATTGTGTAACTGGATATTCAATTGATGGCAAAAAAGATTTTAAGACTAAGAATCTAATTTAATTTACATTTATAGTGGTATCTACTAAAAGTTATCTCAATCTCTTAAACTGTTGACAACAGTTGTTTAAAAAAAACAATATTCTCGTGCGCAACAAGTTGAAAGTTATATATTACACCCCAGCTGTGTCACTAAAGGAAAACCGCTGTCTAAATAACTGAATATGTAACTAGATGATTTCTTTTCATAAGCGTGATCCTGATTGCTAGCCGACTTCATCAATAACATAGTATACAAACAGATTTATAGTGTACATATGGTTGTATACATCTTTACGAATTAAGTAATTAACATTGCAATGCCCTAACAATTGCCATATACTCCAACTCTGCACAACGTCAGAGTATTTCGTGGAGTACCTGGTGCTAATTACTTTCGTAACAACTCAAATTATCCTTTTCGATAGTGGGATTTGTAACTGCACATTTCATTGTTATTTACTTCATATGCATATGTAGATATATATGTATAGTTTTTTTTTTTAAATATTGAGGGATTATACCGCAATATTGGTTAATATGTGATACCTTATTGCTGAAATTGAGTGAAATCGGTTCAGGATTTACCTCAGCCCTTATAGACACTATATGATGATTCTCATTGGACTTTATGCCTAATATGTATACAATTTTACTAATTGGCGTTAGGATATATGCAAGAATGATATAATCTCTTCTCTATCATTCTTGTAGGTGTGTAGTCGTTTTCCTTTACAACAATAAGTGTGTATGATACGTATGTATATACAAATAGGCATGAACATATTATACGTTTTCATAAATGAATGTCAAGATATTAAAACAGGAAGTTGTACGTACATATTAATTCGACACCATTTCGTTTAATTTTTTCAAATTTACAACAATAAGGAAACAAGAAAATTTTTTGGGGAGTACAATTTGTAAGTATATCATGTAAAATATATATGTAAATTTGTAAACATTAAACCTCAAGTAATGGAATTGTATCTTTTTTTTTGGGTTTTCCTTTGAGATTTTAAAATCTTATTTTTTCACAATATAAATTTACAACAATAAGGAAACAAGAAAATTTTTTGGGGAGTACAATTTGTAAGTATATCATGTAAAATATATATGTAAATTTATAAACATTAAACCTCAAGCAATGGAATTGTATCTTTTTTTTTTTGGGTTTTCCTTTGAGATTTTGAAATCTTATTTTTTCACAATATATGAACAAACTCAGTACAACAATTGAACCATATACTCAACAAAGCTACAAGCAACGCGCTTTATTCCATATTGTAAAAGAAATAGTAAATAATATTTCCATGGATGATTATACATATGTATATCATATCTATGTATATGTATGTACATATAAATTGTGTTTCTTTGTTACGCAGTAAATGGAGCAGGCATTATATAGACTACAAGTGATAAGGCAGACATACGACAGTCAAACAGAAACAACACATAAATACATATGAAGTACAGATAGATGCATATATGTACATATCGCTCATTTTCATGAATAGTGTCATAACTCAAAAACACTATTTTTAAGTTAAGTATGCAGTAATAGCGTAATAACATTCTCCATATTGTGTAAATAAACCGTGAAAAAAGAATGTGTCGTTATTCCACTTGTTATGTTACATTATTTTTGACCACAACAACGACACATCGCAGTTGAGCCAGAATTAGTCATGCTTTTTTCTTCAGAAAGAACGAACCATTTTGTGTTACAACAATATTGTAATAAGGTGAGGTAGGTTTTCTTTCAGAAAGAACGATATAAGAATTTTGTGTACAAGGTTTTCGTTGGAAATAAAGTGTTTTATGTTGTTTTTTCAGCAATAACCACACATCTAACTTATGACAGCGAAATCGATTTATATTTTTCACAAATAACGACATAATTCAAAGTGTGTCACGTTTATGTCCAAGAAAAAGTCAAATTCAATAAACTTATGGCGTTTTTCTAAATTTGCTAAATTGACAATTGGAAACTCTCCTGAAAAATCGACTTTTTTGAGTTGTGACACTATTCATGTAAACGAGCGATATGTACAATGGGTGTATTTCTCTTTTGTTGTGCAGGTTTCGAACGATTGGGACTTTATTTGTTAAAATGCATACAAACATATGCGTATACACATTTTTGACACTTATTCCAATGTTTGTAGTTTCAATTCCAAATTAATACTTAAAATACGCTAAAAATGTATTATCTATTATATATAATATATAGGTATAGATAAATATATGTATATATGTACATATATTTTGATAGGTATATTTTAGCCAGTTTCGGATAGGTAATAGTTAAAACAAAGTAATTTTGTATTGCGCATTAACGAAAAGAAAAAGAATGTAGAAAATAATGTTAAATGAAAATTTAGAAAATTGCGCGAGTTTTATCTTAACTCGAAAATCTATTAGTAACTAGAAGAAGAGAGTGCCTGCTGGACGCATGAGAGCTGAATCTTTGCTATCGAAAATCTTTTGGAGTTTACAAATAGAGGGATAGACAGAGAAGGTGTGAATGGAGACAATAACAAATTGTTTTCATTTTGTTGTGAAATTGTTTATTGCCAAATAGATATAGCGAACAAATTAAAAGTAAAGGTTATGCTATACATAAAATTAAATAACAATACTTAATATGTTTAATTTATTTCGGAATGGCATGAAGTCAAATAATTTGTAAGATTTATACACAGTAAATATGCATGTTTACGGTTTAAATCGATAGATATTATCAACCATTTTAGTGATTGTGGTCATACACGATATCGTAAGCTAAGAGCTGCACGGGATCCTGCTTCTTAATAAACGAAATGGTGGTCTGTCGTGTTTGCTTTTTAACAATGAATATCTTGATGTGTTGAAATGTTTTCTTAACTCCTCTTACAGCCAATATATACATATCTTTACGAGGAGTAACCATACAAAGCCTGAACCCCATGTCAGTGTGGAACTTTGATCTGAATTAAACCTCCTACCGTTTTCTACCCATCGCTCCACTACCACCTTCAAGTATTACGTCGGGCGGATGATCGAATAGCACTCATACGTACATGATGATCATAATGCCTTCGTTAACTAGTTGCATTTAATTGGTCCTACCTCTATTTGTCTCACACCTCGCCTTGTACAATTTTTGTCACCAAAACCTTCTGGTCCGCTCCAATAATGATTTGTTTGCCTTTGGTTTTTTGCATTTTGTAGTTCAGAATATCTAGCGCTTCACCGTCTCTGATCTGGCTTTTTATACTCTCGCAACATGTTGCACAGAATATAATAATTTTGTTCACGATTTGGGTCACCTAGAACTAAAAGTGTTAGATATAGGGTCATATATATTAAAATGATCTTTCCGTGCAAGCGATAACTTGAGTAAAAATTAAGATATCAATAAAATTAAATTTGGTACACATGTTCCTTGGTACCATGAGATATTGGTAAATTAGGTGGGCTATACATATCTCGTAAACTATTGAAGTTATATCAAACAAACTCTCGAGGGCCATTTTCTTTATCCTCTGTCTTATACATGCTAAAAATAGGGAAAATGTTATAACTAAAAATAGAGGATTATAACCACGCCTACTTCCCATACCAAGGTTATGTTGAAAACTACTAAAAATGCTTTAACTCAGTAAAGAATAAGTAAGGGATAAGTTCGGAATTCATTTATTTAGTGTTATTAAGATTCTACACACATAATTCTGTACACGAATTTGTGGTATATGGGAAGTAAACGTGGTTGTATAAGCAATTACGTCCACTTTCAAACTATAGAAAGGGGAAACCAAAAACATGGTTTGAACTGAATTGGTCGATTATTTTCTGAGACATGGTTTTTGACCCATAAGTGGGCGGAGCCACGCCCATTTCAAATTTTGTAAATAAATTTGAGTGCAGCCATTGTGTGCCATCTTTACCATGAAATTTAAGGTTTCTGGCTTTAGCTTTAGTTTAGTAGTTTACGAGATATGCATAAAAACTTAGTTGTGGACGGGGCCACGCTCACATTCCCAAAAAAATTACATCCAAATATGCACCTTCCTAGTGCAATCCTTTATATCAAATTTTACTTTATGGCACTTTATATGTTTTCGGTTTTCGCCATTTTGTGGACGGGGTAGTGGCCTAATTTCGCCAAGATATATTATTTTTTCTCAAGTTTGATAATACTCATAATTTGACTTATTTGTTTAGTCAAATGAATGTTATAGTGTAATTTAATTTTTACTGTTTAATCTCTAAAGCAACTAACCGTTATTTTATTTCAGGACAAAATAACGTAAAATATGCTATGTGAGAGAAGCTGAAACCAATTTACCCTTGGAACAGAATACTGGTATGTACACAAGTCGAGGCTGTAAGATATGAATGATATTTTAGCTTTCTTTACTTTATGAATTGCATTTTTTACAAATTGTACGATTTTTTTCTTTAAATAGTTTCTGTTTCTAACTTCATAAAAGTATTATAAATATATTAACATACCAGATTCATATGTATGTATGTATGTATATCAGCATGTCTTCAAAGCAAAAAACCGACATTAACGATTTATTAAATTTACAAACTTTTCCTATTGCTAATGGAGCATATTGTATACACTACTAGAGGCGTGTTTCCCTACGTACGTAATTATTTTAACATCAAATTCATTTATTCAAACAAAAAATATTTTATAAATAAAGAACCCCCTCGACCGATTTTGTGCAAACTTCACATAAAACATCTACTAAATAGTCCGAACAAAGCCTAAACATTTGGTATGGATAGGTGAGCTCGTTCTTAAGTTATAAAACTACAACGAAAAGTCGCAGTAATTTATACATACATTTCATTTTAAAAAAGTAAAATTAGGAAAATTCGAACATGAAATTATATTTTATTTGCAATGAGCTTAATCTTGATTACGTTGGGAACGCTCAGAGTTCGACGCCCTAGTGCGAGCTTGTATATTTCTAACATTTTGTTCTTCAAGCCGCTGCACACGCTCCGTACTCGACTCTCAAGCGCGTACTTGGGAGGTTTTGAAATTTTGTTCAGTAAGTAGCTAGTAGCTGCAAGCGCTCGTTGCTCGACTCTCTGCCACGGGATTGCTACGCGAAGAGAATGGCTTGCAAGACGATTTTCAGTTTCAGATTAGGATTCTCTATTACGGAGTCTTTTTGACACCCTCACCTGGGAACTATTTGTGAGTTCTTTGAAATTAAACCTCAGAAGTTTATTATATTTGGCTATTTTGAATGGAACGATCATTATATTTTATTTTAAGAAACACAAAAAATGTAATACAGTCCACGAAATAAGTATAGCGGACAAGCTAAGAATCTCTTCCATCAATCATTATATGTCTTTAAAACAAAAATTATTACTGATAAAGAAAATCAAAAATTAAATTCTCTTGGTGCGAAAAAAGTATAGCGTACAAACAAATATTTCAAACTTATTTCAAATATTATTAATATACTAGCAGACCCGACCACACGTTTTTGTGGCTAAGGTATACATTAAATTCGTAAATTTTTCAATATAGTAAAACAAATCTTACGCATAAAGAAGAAAACGTTATAGCCGGTATATTGATTGATATACATTATTGTGGATCTGTATTAAGCGTAAATCATCATAGTTTGTTAAACTTTAATTATTTTTAATTTATATTGCAATGAGTATGTAACAAATTAGCAAATTTCATAGTTGCCTTAATCTTGGCTTCGATGACGATATTGATTACCTTAATCACAGTCAGTCTTGTTCTATTGCAAAGTCGAGGTTAATTTATGTTACGAAGCATGATGACAACTCACACTAATTCTAATTGCAAAGTGAGTGTTGATAGTTCAGGCAATTTTAAATAGTCTGTGGGAGAATTGACTACGTCATATTGGTTTGTAGCTGTATCAATTCTCCTGGAACGAAATTCTAAATTGTCACATTGAGACCATTGACAAATTTGCTTTTTACCACCAAAATAGGTCATTCAATCATCCATTTATGGTTATTATATTGTGATTATTTATAGCCTATGACCATTTCTAGGTTATCATCTATCACCATACCAAATTTCTTCAAAATCCGTTCAGCCGTTTAGGCGTGAAAGTGTAACAGACAGACAGAGTTACTTTCGCATTTATAATATTAATATGGATAAGATTACCGTTAGCTAAAATAACGGCATTTTTGCGTCCCATCATGAATTAATTAGAGAACGAATGGTGGAAATCGGAACTTTCTTCCATTCGTCATCAATACACTTCCTTAACTGGATTAAACAAAACCGTTCATAAAGACCTGTTAAGACGCTGTCTAACAGTTCAACGTAATTGATTGCATTCATTTCATGCGTTATAAAAGAAATTGGGGTTAATCCAAACACTTCAATTGCCACTTTGACTGTCTATTGGGGAGGACGCCCAAACTTCGAACTTTTTTGAAAAGGAACATTTATTTTCTGAAGCATACTACAATATGTACTTCATGTCTGTCTCAGGTATTACAGAATGAAAGCAACATCTTGGCGATACGGGGTACTTTCTCTTATTGTACGATATACGTATTTCTTTCTGGATGACCAAATGTGCCAATTAAACAGAAAGTAACGGTACTACAAAAGAACTGGTGTCACTAATAGTTAATCACTAAAAACGTACAAGTACGTCGCAATTGCTTACATGCATTCATTTTCAAAAAACATATGTGCTTTAAAAAATTCCGTTTTTTTAGTTTAATGCAAGTCTTTAAGCTTTTGAATGACATGTGTCATGCAAACTCGGATGTGAATGTTTTTTGAACCATTTTCAAATTATTAATTTATCTAAAAATTAATGCATTTATAATATTATACGTGCGCATACAAATGTATGTATATGTTCGCATTTCTATGAATTAAGTGGGGAAACTGGTTAAACTACTATAAATAACACGGTACCGTTGAAACAACATTGAAATTAATTTCAATGCAAGCAAGGTGATTAATATGAGTAAACAATGACATTTGAATTAAGTAAAATGTATAAAGGAAATAGGAGAATTTTGAACAAATTTAATGACATCATTAAACAGCTGACACACATACATATGTACATATTAATGCATACGCACATACATACATATTATCAAATTAATCTATGTGAAAGGACAAGACAATCTCACAATCTGTAAGAAAATAATAAACAAAATTTATAATAAAAAAATTGATGAAGTCTCAAAGTCATTCTAATGAAAACATTTAAAATCTCAGAGAAACAGTGAACAAGAAATTACGAAATAACCAACCATATTAGTAAAAATATTTCTCGAGAAATACATAAGTACATATGAGCGCAAGCAATGAAAATATCATAAACTTGAAACCAATGAGAAATAAAACAACAAATAATGCAAATAGGCATCAAACAAACATAGAAATGGTAAAAAGATTATTATAAATTCGATTCGGGCCGTTCGATTCGGGCCGTGATTCGTTAATACTTGTTTTCATATAAAGTTGAGATATTGTTTGACACCGCTTCTCAATGCTCGAATTTCCCATGCCTAAAACGGAGGGAAAGAGAGGAGTAGCGCGCTATCATCGATTCGGCTATAACCGGCTAAACGGTTCAACGCCAATCACATATGTACATACAAAACGGAGTAAAAGAAAACTGTGTTGCCATACATTCCTGCCACTCTAATTTAGGATAACTCATTCTCTCATGTAAAATAATATTTTCGTTTTGGCTTAGTTTTTTGGTGCTTCTGTACATGATAAAATTATATACATATATCAAATGACAATGTAAGAATCCATGAGTGTCCTTCATTAACCGAAAAATTAAAAGTCAATTCACAAAATTAACGGAGACAATTACACGTTTTGTTTAACAAATACTGTCTTCGCCAAAACACAGATTCTCTTCACATATGGTCAAATACAATATGCGAGGATCAATCTTCCATTACTTACTTTAATTAAATCGAGTTAATGACCATAAGGAAGATTCATCGGCGTCACTAAAGGGTCATGTTTCAACGGTTTTTGACTATTTCGTTTAATTCAGTAACAAAAGCATCGCACAAATAAATCCAATCCAGTTTATTTGGTATAAAATTTTTAACATAATTGTATGACTACAAATCTACGAGAATTTTCCATCTAAAAAATTCACAAACTTTCAAAACAATACTTGTGTATGTGAATTTGAGGAATAAAATTAGAGATATACTTTTTTCTGCATTTCGTCAAGTATTTTATGGCTTCATGTAAATATATTTAAAATAATCATTATAATAAGTATATGTATTTTAATACGTAGTATTAGTGTTGACATACATAAATGAAAATTCTTAAATCATTTTTGCTTATTTATGTAATTATAACAATGTTTAGCTGATGCCACCTCCCTTCTTCTGATAATCGAGTGTAATACATTTTGTGGCTACAATGATATTGCTCCGTCCTCCGTTTCGAATCACCTTGAAAAAGCGCCGCACGTTTGTCCATTCATTGTCTTATATCTGTATAAGTTACTATGTCTGTCTTATCTACATCCAGTCAGCCAATTGTATATATATTATATACATATATATATACATATCTGCGCATGTACATTCACACATATATACAGTACATTTAAAATCAAATTTGTTGAATTGGAACGCTCCTAACTGAGTCCATGAACTTGGTTCATTTCCAATTCGACAGTGAAACACGTGAAATATGTTATACAGTTGAACTTCCACAACTCGAAGATCTCCATAACTCGAACTTTTGTATTAGCAATAGATTTCTTTCCATAAATTTCGACCACGGCATAATATGTATAAAATTTAAAATTTTACTATCGAGGCAGAATTTAAAAAAGTCGTATGGAGGTGCACAAAAAAAATGATATTACATTTATGGATTGCATAAATCATGTAACAAAGGCATGGTTATAGTTGTATATGGATAAGGTGCTAAGGTGAAAGCAACTGTACAAAGTGGTCGATTATCCACATTTCATTATTATATATAAGAGATATGGCAACAGCCATTTCTAATGTGATCACTTATTCTATAATTAAAAATAAATATTGCATTAAAACAAAAGTAATATTAAATATGGCGAGGTTGAAGGAATGTTACGTCCTCTGTTCACCGATGTACAAAATTTGCACATGCACTAATACTATTAACATTTTGAAAGCTTGGTATTGTCGAGTAAACTCCATACTGAATTTAGTAAAGCCCGTGTGTAAGTAAAGAAGAGCATCGTGGTTGTACTCGCTCAGAAGTGAGATATGATTCACGGCTACAGGGTTCTAAAATTTATATATTTTACAAGTGTACGAGTATGCACATACATACATACATATATAACAATGAAATGTAATGCCTTGTAATGAATGTGTAGTCAAATGAGTAGTCAAAGAATTATGTGTCTAAAAGTAATGTAATGTATTAACTATAATTAATATTATTTATGTATATAATATATAATAGTATAGTATGCCACAATTGTTCCTCTTCTCTTTCTTAATGCTTTTATACTTCTTTTGTTTTTTCTCTTTCTAATTTTAGATTGTTTTATTGCATATTTTGGTTGGTTGGTGGTTTGTTTTTGGTTGATAAACATTTGTTACAAGAATAACGCCAATGCAAGAATGTAATGTATCTAGTTCATGTCTACAACCTTTTTGTTTGGGAATTTACACAGAGTTGCAACTACAATACTACTAAACCCTCAGACTCATGTGAGTGAGTGCTGTTTGCTATGCATTTTGGCGCTGGGAATCTTGCGAGCGAACGCAATTCAGTTGGCGTAACAAAATTTTACGAAATATCTAATATATTTACATAATACGTTAGAAAATAAAATTAAAATTTAATAACTATTCACTACTACCATTTACTTAATATAATATACATAAATTATCTTTACTTGGTATCAAATATTATCACATAAACATGATTGTTGGCTACACTTATACATATTTGCATTGTAACTATTAACTACCACAAATGTGTATCGTTTTTTTGCTATTAATACTTTTGTACATTCATAACAATTAATTAGTAACTCATTTGTACAACAACTG
The DNA here is from genome assembly GCF_028554725.1 of Zeugodacus cucurbitae. Classification (NCBI taxonomy): domain Eukaryota; kingdom Metazoa; phylum Arthropoda; class Insecta; order Diptera; family Tephritidae; genus Zeugodacus; species Zeugodacus cucurbitae. Next base: position 775,994 of record NC_071667.1, read on the forward strand.
CAAAATTGTCCTTACTCTCGGTAGTCAATTCATTCAACAAATATTTGATATTAATATTACCTATATGTATGTATATGTATTTCAAATTGAGTTTTCACGCGTTACGTTAACTGTTGAGTAAATGTCTTTATGCACATAATTATGTCCGTATGTAAGTATATATTGTTGCTGCAAGGTATAAAGTCTAATGACGAATAAAATGAAAAGGTACCTCTTTAATTAAATCTGATGCAAAAACTATGTATGTATGTATATATTCTAAATTTTTTTTTTTCAAATTCATTCACAAATTTTAAAGACTACTAAAATCATATACATGCATACATGTATGTATATTTATGTATGCTATATATCGGCAGCTAAAGTTGTAGGTAATCATTACGGGCATGCACAGGGGACATCAAATTACAAATTTTCCAAGATTAGTAATAATTGAACTAATTAATACAACTCATAACTAACATATACATATGTACATATATTCTTCAAATTTTAGCAAATGTACAGGCAGGTTCTGCAATCCGAGTGAAAGTGAAAATAAAAAAAATGTGGTATTTGAAAGGTATAGTCGAAATTCAGTACACCAAATATACCGAATATCGGATTGAAAGTGAATTTGCTTGAATTTCACTGGGACGTGAATTACAGAACCTGCCTGATTGTAATAAATTGTTTTTCTTTGTATAGCATTGATAAATATACCTTATTTACATACATATACATAATGATCCTATATTTTTATGCTTTTGCATTTATTTCACTGATATAATTTCAAGAGCTCGCACTTTAAGATATCCACACATTAACTACCATTTATGAATAAATCTTACCTATCAGCAAAATTTAAAAGAATATTGATATAAATATATATACATACATACAAGTGAAATCACAGATTTTCATAAATATTGGATTTGGGGTAAATACCAATGAGATAATAAAAGTAAATAAATATATGACGGAAATATTGACACGATACAGATGTATTCATATGTTTTACGAGTATTTGCGACTACTATATATAACACAATGCTTAATAAATGATATTATATGTATGTAGATTTGTATGATTGTAGATGTTCTTTTTTAAAGTAGCATTTTATTCGAAATACCAACGAAAAAATATTTAATTCTGTGAACTGCATATTTGTGATGTATTGTAATTACATATTTATTTTAGCTAAGCATTTAATGACTAATTAAGAATGTTAAAGAAATGAAATTGTGCAACAAAAACTTTAATTACATATATACAATTGTATTAATTTTGCATTCATTTATTGTAAATTATTCTCTTATATTTGTACCTGCATTATTATAAAAAATTGTAATTATATATTTTTATGCAAACCAAATCGCAATCGAAATGGTCCTAATAAATGAGAAGCGCACAATAAATGCATTTAACCACATAAGAAGCATAAACCTGAAATACTGTATTTGTTATTCATCACCGTCATGGCTTTTAGTTTTCTGTACTCATATATGTAATTTATGCATTTGTGGGTTTTACATAATTATCAGTTTTATTCATTTTATCGCACTTTTATTTACACAACCCACTTTCTCCTCTCATTCCTGTACTCACTTTAGCCGCCACACGGCTTTGCCCTTTTCGCCAAAATCGCACATACTTAATCGATTTTTGTTAAATAGATATGTATGTACGTATGTATTTAAACGCTTTTTATCAAATAGCCTTAACGCGTTACCTCCTCCAACTGCCTTTTATGTATAGTTTTGGAATTTCGGTAAGACATTTAATTCATTGATTGTAACAATACATATTCTCATTATATATTCTTACATATGTATATATGTATATTGATAAATGTCCGTTGTACTTCTTTAAAAGCTATACCACTAATTTGGTGAGAGACTATAGAATGCACTAGTATAAAATATACCCAAATATTGCATGATTTTGCTTTGATAATATTACGGAAAAGGAACCTTAGCAACAAATATGATCCTCCATGTGTATGATATGTATGATCATTTTTGGCATAGTGCTGAAAGTGTTCTCAGCTGAGCGCTTTTTCTGATCTCGGCTTTGGGCTGCTAATAAAGATGTTTTGAATAATTTCACAGAAAACGTCTAGCACTAAATTTAAAATTAATATTAAAGAATATGGCTTCCATTTTTCCACCATAGAGTTAAGCATTAAAATTTCGATTTCATTGTTCTATGTGTCAATTCTAATATACTCTAATAGGTTGATACTATGTAGGTGCAAATACAAACCATAGCCCTATCGTTCAATTTTTTGAAAGGGCATTAAAATAGCGTGGCTTTGGATAAATCTTTAATTTGATAAAAATCCTTAAATTTACAGTGTTGCTTTATTTCTGATTAATTTGTATATACATACTTATGTATATGTATGTACATATGTACTATGTTTCGATAGGTTGGAATCTATTAAGAACGGAATATTTTATTCTTTTTGCTATTTTCAGTTAGTGAATATTGTGGCTAGCATCCAACCAATAAACAATTACATATATAATCAACTTGCATTAATCTACCTTACTCGCAGGCTGGCCATCGCCTAGGCATTATATCAATAAAATAAAGGTATTTGCAATCGCTAAAACAACTTTCGTAAAATAACGGTAAGTTGCAGTCATGTTGAACCCTAATCACACGGGAGCCACGCGACGTCCTTTCTCGCGGAATGCACTGTCTCGGAATCAACGTTGCCGTCTGCTATTCTCCCCGCATAATCAATCGCATCACTTGCTGCAACAACAGCAGCAGCTACATGTACAACCCCGAAGTGGAAGCGGAAATGGCAACGGCAACGCGGCTAGCAGTAGCAGTACCAGTTCCACGACCGGACATGGTGGACAGTGGTATAGTAACAAGGATAGCAATATCGACAACTGGAATACACTCGGGTAAGTTGGTCTTGTTTGTGATATCAACAAATATACACAATACATATATACATATGTATAAGTATTTCTACCAAATAAGAGTATATTTAAGTTAAATAAATATATCCTTAACCCAAATAATCCTGCAGTCTATTATGATTCCATCTCCAATTCTTAAACCTTAATGCGCATCCCTCGTCAATCCAAACTCTCTAAAGTAGCACCTTCACTGCCACAACCACCACAATATCTAGGTCCATCTCCACATCCACTCCTGCCTCCATCCAATATGAAATGTGTTCCAATTACAGGATTTTTGTATATGTCAATACAAATCAAATGTACCTCCACCATATATGCTTTAGGTTAAAGGGTGAATTTTGTAATTAATAAAATCATTTATATTTAATTAAAAAATAATTAATATTTCCGTGCGTTGTAATTATTTTATTTATCCATCATCTATGTTTTATAATCGCGTTGAGTTCGACCTCATTTCACATTTTATTTACTTTAAATTGGCACTTCTACAATCACTACTCACACATACAAACATAAATGAATATGGGAGTATAATATCGACATATTTACCTGCAATATTACTATGTCGGCATTTAAATATACTATAGCCTTCAATTATAATGAATACATCGTCAAATAGCTCCTCTAGTGACATAAGCATCATTTTACATCCTAAAAATCTGACTTAAATTGTCCCTCATAAGTTATCTATACATAGTATAGACCAAATTATAGCATACTATATAATGAAATATCGTGTCAATGCGATTTCATTTCCTCTATGACCTCTTCATCTATTATTCCCAAATGGATTCAACACGGACACCCAACAACTTTACCACAACAAAAACTACTGACTGTAAAGTCCATCAAGAAACCACTGCTTATAACCCGTACGCAATCATCACATATCAACCCACAAAAATATTTGTCGCACGACCCTCAAGTATTCGTAGACTCATACATTCATATGAATTCTGTGAGAAAATGCATGAAAAGCACATAAATCGTGATAACTATGTATTCGTGAATTTGTTCTTCCTTCAACTCGTATTCGTTTGTAGCGCAAATGAAAGCAAATTATTTAAAATACATTTGTAGCTTTTACACAGTAATAAGAAACAGCAACTAAATAAATATTAAAACTAATACTAAATTTCAAAATTTAATAGGTAATAATCACTGCTTGTTGGCTCCAAATCAACATGAAATGTACAAATAATAACGAATAATAATTACAACACTGTAATGTATGTATGTAGTTTGAACATTCGGATGAACTGCTTTTACCAAAAGTTAGCTAAATGTTAAATAAAAAATATGATATAACATAATACATACATATGTACTTACATTAAAATGACAAATGCTCAAAATTTGTTTTATTTTTAATAATTATTCGCTTTCATAAGGTACATATATTAATTTGTGGGTTCTTGTCTCGTAATATTTCGTAATTAGTTTGCTTTATTTGTATAATTGCTATTGCTGAAATACATATATTGTACATTCTTATAAAGTTATCTATACATGTGGTATAAAAATCGTAAATACATAGTGCCAACTTTTGTAGCATGATCCTTAGGTACAAGTTACCCGTTTTGTCGGGTTTTTGTTGTAGAACAGTTCTTAATTCAGTTCCTGATTTATCTCTAAATAAGAGATGAAGTGTATGATACAATTAGTTAGCATACTCATACTCGTACAAACATTATTTTGATGCTATGTAATTTTGTGTGCTTTTAGCTGTAATAGTGGTTCTTTTTTGGGCTTTGTCCTTTTAGAAAATCAAGACCTTATATTAAGATCATGCTTCTGCAAATAATCGCTAGAAAAAATATTTAAACCAATATTTGTCCCAATAGCGTTTAGCTGTGTACTGCATTTTTTTTATATAATTCACATTTCTCCGAATTCTTATAAGTTAAATAAAAACGCTAGTTTTGTGTTTTTATTTTTTGAAGAAAGCAATTTTTAGCCAACATTCCACTTATGTATATTATTATTTTCTTATAAGTAATACTACATTTATTGAGCTCTATTTTAAGACACTCTGAACGAATTGATAAATACACAAATATGTATGTATGTACATAAGCAACTACAGTATTTTGCATTCTATTATAGTGTCCTTAAATTTTTGGTGAATTTTAGTAACTTTTTAACTCAAGGGAACGAAATTTACAAGGCACGTTGCTGAATATACAAGTACACTCGAATATTCACTATAAATGGGACTTTAACGCCATTTTTTCGACAACAACGTCTATAGAACATTCTATTAAAACTATAGTATGTTCACGTTTCAGGTTTCAAGAGCAACACTCTAATCTAATTTGGATGTATGTGTGTATACAGCAACATCCGTTAAAAGCACATACATGGCTATCCCGTTAAATGAGCAATTAGAATTAAGTTCAGCTCAGCGTGGAAACTCTCATCATGGTTATGTGTGTGTGTATGTATGAACATCTGTATATCTATGCATAAAGAGAAATCTTAATTTATTTTTCATCACAAAAATGAAAATCACCATTTTACAAAATAGAAACAATGCTACGTTATTTATACTCATAGTTTTTATTTCACACACGTATTTTGTATTCTTTGACCATTTTTGTTATTACTGGTATATACCATTGAAATCTTATGTTTTAAGTATTGTGCGCACCCTCTGCACCATACACACATACCATACATATATATACATACATATGTATAAAGTTAATATATATGTACATAGATGGTATATATGTATAGTATGCATGTATGTATGTATGAAGAAAATTCGTCGAATTTACTTTCGTAAAACTTCTTGTGTTATTAAATGAATGAATAAAAGAAGAAGCATTGTGAGCCAAAAATTAATTGAAACAAAACGTTTACAAAATTTTCTCTTTTCCCAAATAGTTTGTAATTTAACATAAACAATTACTAATATGCGCATTATGTATTGTCGTATGTAGGTATATATAGATAAATATATAAATAGATGTATTTATTATGGCATTTTCCAACTGAGCTCATTGATAATTCACGAAATTTGCAAATTTTACTGTCTGAAAGTTGTGTTCTAGCATTAAATGTTTGTTGCTTTTACTGAAATGGCTAAGTATGTATGCATTATTGATTGTTCATATTCGTATTCTAGACACACTATTTTAATAAATACGTTAAAAACGTAAATCGATTAGCTCAGGCTTCAAAGTTTATTTGCATTTTGCACACTGCGGCTTTTAACTATTACTAAGTAATTGCGTATTTTCCAAATATGTATGTATGTATGCATATTTTTTGTAATTTTCAACAGTATCTTGCATTTAGAATTCAATCCATTGCTAAATATCAGTGTTCGGAAACATTCAGTTACGTTCGAATGGCAAAACTTACGACACTAATTATCCGCTAATACTCCACTGCACTTACGCGAACTCATTTGCGAAGCAAAGAGGAAGATGATATGTTTTTATATTAATTGTGAGAAGTTCACGTTCGCGTCTAAGCTCATACATCGTTGTGTGCGAACATTCATAAATGAATATTTTCGAACGCTGGTAAAAATCGTATGTATTGCATATCGTATGCGAATTATTTCTCTAAACACCTCTTCGTAATTGACTGTTTGTACGAATTTACGTTTATTGTTCGCAAATAAAAACTTAAACACTTAATATATGTATGTATGTATACAAATATATGATTATATGCTTAACAATATCTTTTTATGAAGAGCACGCTTTTGTAAAGAAAATCAATTCCATTACCATTGAAATGACAAAAAATAATTCTACAAACTTCTTAAGCCTACTATGATTTTGTTTAATTTTGAGTTTTACAAAACAGTTATAATATACCAACCAAACATATATAATATAAATTTAATTATTATACTAATAAAAAATTAACCTATAAAATTAATTTGAATCTACACTTGTACAATATATGTATGTACATATATATAAATAAATTTAGTCATTCGATTGTCTACACAGATAGTTATGTACATATGTACATACATAAATACATATATACAAAACACTGAGCCATTTATTGTTGGAACAAGCAACATGCTGGTAAGATATAATATTTAGGCATACAGATCATATCTAAATAATATATCTTTAGGTTTTGCTTTCCTAGGTTTGGATTCTTGCATATACATACATACGTATTTCAAATGACCAACATATTATATTAATTCATGTATGTGTGTTTATTTAATTTTTAATAACTGTTCCAAGATTTCATTTCCTTTTAAATTAACTATAGAAAAACACGCAGGTCTAGGCAAATACGTTATTACTCATTATTTCTGGCATTAAATGATAAATTATTTAGGCTGAACTTGCAAACTATTTCCTGGTATTGGATAACAGGTACGAAGTAATAATGTTATTGCTTTTACCTTCTTCAACGCAATACTTGTAATTCCATTGAATTAGGCAACCTACATTTACGGCGTATAATTTAAAAAAGCACTTATTAACATACATATATATATGCATGTATACATTTCTGCAAATACAAATAATAATAAATATATTTAATAAGAACACATGTTGGTTCACATACGATTATCATAAACCGGTAATCATAATAAACTATTGAAGTACCGCGAGACTAATATTCTATTTATGATTAAAGTAGCATTGATCTATGTTAGTTGTAGTTTTCCGATTTAACGAACACATTAATTGTCAGGTCTGTTCGTAATATCGAATTTTTATTTAATTCGAGTACTCACTTAGAGGTATGTTTTTTAATAAAAATGAGTTAAATATCCGTAAATTGTAGTTTAATAAATTGTTTTATTAATTATTCGTTAAAAAATCAATAACCATAACAAAACAATTCAAATCCAATAAATTCTTCCAAAATGGACCAATTCTGACACTTATACTTCTATTTGGTGCGGATCAATAATGTTAAGTTTTTTTTATAAAATTCATTATATTTTTCAATTTGCATCTTTCTTTTGAATTTTTTCAAAAGAAATTTTTAATTCTGGTTCGATGTTACTTTATTTTTTTCTCTTTCGTTATAAGCGGTTTTCGTTAAGACGAATATTCGTTATTTCGGAAAACTGCTGTACTAATATTTGTTAGCAAAACAAGAAAGAAAGGGAAAGTTCGGGTGTAACCGAATATTTTATACTCTCGCAGTTTGCAAGACTCATAGGAGGGGAAATATAATCAGGCCATATAACTTTATACTATAGATCATATACTCATTTCGTTCACTTCATATCCAAGGCAATTATATCAAAATCAATCCATCTGACGCAAATCAGTATGTTCATCTCAAATGTACATATGTGAACAAAGCGATTATGCATTGTGTACCATGTTGCGTGAGTATAGAAATTCTAGTATGGAATCAATAATATAAACAACTATGATTTCCCGTTAGATTTTATGTATGAATTTTCCGGAACACAAAATACTGTTGGCAACTGGTCTTGAGCAGTTCTTTGATTTTGACTTTACAGTAAACTATAATAAGGGTGGAGAGTAATTATAATATACAAAAATGACGAATGGCGACTCAGTTGCCTGTCGGCGACAATAATCGGTCTATAGATAGACACTAGGAGTGTTAGTAGTTCAAAATTATACTTTAATACAAACATCTATGATAACTTTTTTCTGAAAATTTTATTTGTCCTATTTTATAAAGATATCCGAATCACGTTCCATATAATGAATTTGTTTTTAGTTTTAGCTTTATACATACATATGTATTTACATTCAGCAATATTTCTATTTATTTTGTAGATCGTTTCATATGCTCTTGTAAAATTCGATTCAAAGAATATTGAAAATGAAATTTTATTAATGTATTTACTTTACTAAGAATTTGAATTAATCATTTTAGCAATGCATTGAAACTGCTTTTCGAAGTAATTGGAAAATGATAATGGAAACATTCATTACATCATAACTTTTATCGGTAGAGCTTTTAAACAATACGTGCTGCAATTAATTACGAAGTCGGTAACGATAGTTTTAAGCGTAGTGTGCATCAAATACAAGTAAATTTGTGTGAAAATTTGCCTACTTTACTACATATTATAACATTATGTTATTGTTTCTTTGTGTGTAAATATAAATATTAATCAAACAAATTTCTATATATGAATATTGCATTTTGCCATTTAAAATATTATTTTTTCTTTTTTCGTTTTTCTTTCTTCTTCATAAAATTAAAAAAAATATATATATATATATCGAATTGAATACATACTTATATATGTGGCTGCAACATATAAATACATATAAATATACATGTAAATGCATTAAATAACTATTATGGGTTGTGTTTTTACTACTACTACCACTACCATCACTCTTACTACCACTACTATGTACCACTTCTATTACTACTACTGTATTGAATAACCTATTTTAAAAATTGAAATTAATTTAAATTCAAAAACATATGTTGACCTAACGCAAACAACCAACTGAAACAATCGACAAAACAACCAAACAATGAACAAATCAATCAATAAATATTTAAACAAATCCAGCGATACACAAACAAGTAATAATAATAGTGGAAGTTGTACTAATAATTGCCAAGGAAATTACTATTGCCACCACTACCAACACAATAACCACCATTTCCATCACAGTCACAATCTTCAAAACCATAATAATTATAACGATCATAACCCTCACCAATATTGCCATAATCAGCTGTGTCCAATTAGTACCAATTATAAACGTTGTCCTAATCATCATCGATATAATCATAATAGAATACATCAAAGCCACAAACAAAATCGAACAACACCCAATCACTGTCAATATCAAACGCAAGAGTATACAAATCAGCAGTATAGCTACAATATCTCTATAAAAGATTCCACACTCATGCTGAGTTTTGCATCCGCTTCACCAGCAGCATTATTGTTTCCAGTTACCGTAAACTCCAACGACAATTTTCTGCACTTCCCTAATTACAATCCCAATCTGCCGACCCATTCACGAATTCGTGAACGTTTGAATAATATTACGATCTCATCTCAGTCATTCGCTGTTTTTGATATGAATAGATATATGACTGATTATTCAATGATATCAAGTGAGAAACTCAACAGCCAGCTTTCATCTCTCCAGATTTCCCATCCAAATAGTGCAGCTTCAGCTAGTATGTCCATGTTGATAACAACTTTTGAATCTTCTAGTAATTGTCAAGAACCGCATTCAAGTCCTCAAATTAATAAAATTTTAAATATAAACAACTATAGACACATACCACCAGATCGATGCCAAAGTCGTAACAAAATTTACAATCGCAGCCGACAATTATACGGCAATCTTGGCCACAATCAAAATCTGTTTTTGCATCACGCTAACCATAATCATTATCACAATGCAATTAATTCATATAGCAATAGTGACAATCATAGTAGACATTATCATCAATATAATCAAAGTAAAAATCACCATCACCACTCGAGCAAAATCCCAACATACCAACATCACAACCACAACCAGAATATACCGACTAATCACCAATCCTACCTCCTGCTAACAAACACTAATATAATTTTCACATACACTACAAAGTCTACAACAACAATTGAAAATAGTAATTGTACTGATGATGTGAATGTAACTTCTTGTACTGACATAATTTCTCGACGGAAATCAACACGTCCACCATCGCCTTCACGACACCAACAAATGATGCACCAACTTTTGAACAACCACCACAAAAAATTGCGCCGAACAAAATTTCAATCCGAACATCGTATGTTAATAAAAATTACAAAAATGACAATCACATCTGTATCATTTTCAAAACATCAATCACAACAACGGCTTCTATCGCAACATCCACGCACTGTGACTGCATCTCTAATGTCTTCTCGATATTTATCGACAATTACCACACCAATGTCACCTACAATGGTATCTAAACGATTAATATGTAATGAAAAAAATAAAATAACATCAATAATGAATGCACTTGTCATAATGATGACAACAACAATGCTCCCACCATCTATGGGGATGGCAACAATATCTGCAACTTCAACATATTCAACGATAACTTCAACACCGTCAATTATTCAAAAACCACGAAACCTCGATCTCATTCGAAACCCACCCTTTTCCGATTTCATTTCTACGCTTTCTAATTGTAATCATTCCACATCTATTTCTACCCGAATTTCAACTTTTGTGCCCGTTTTTTCCAACGATTTTTTCACATCTATTTCTGAAATGTCTACGATCTCATTGGGAACATCGTATGCTCTTGATTTTGCATCTTCCTCCATCTTGACGTCGGCGCGCGTTATCAAACTGAATTCAACAAATAACGAAAACAATAACAATCATAATCACATTCTAAATAAACAAAATTACAATAATAATAATAAAACACATTTAAAATACTCAAACGATTGCGATTCGACTTGTGGTACCGCCAATGGTAATAATATTAATAACAACAGTAGCAACAACAACAACGTCAACAATAATAACCATCATCAGCAATTCAATAATTTGAGTATGGGACAGCAATCTCATCTACGGCATATACGTTTTAGCAATAACGGGCGTGGCATGGATAATGGCAGTAACCATAATGAATATAATATTAGTAACAACAACAATTACCGACGAGGGGGAAACCAAAGTAACAACAGTAGTGGCAATAGTATCCCGATGATGATCCATCGTCACAATAATGAATATTATGGGAATAATCATCACAATTATCAACACCATCAATATAATGAACATAGTCGTCGACACAATGTCATTAACGGCAACAACAATAATAACAATAGCAATAGCAGTAATGCGTCTAACTCAGGATTATTTGATAGAAACCATAATAATAATAATAGTACCAATAACAATGTAAATGTAAATGTGAACGGGAACGGGAACAATGGCTGCAACAACAACAGTGTGGTGAGTATAGTGTGGTGTGGATACTTAATATGCCTTAACTGCACCTTCTAAAAAGTTGTGGGTATTCATATTGATTTACACTTTTACAGCATTTTGATGGACTTAGTGGCAACAACCATTCGCGGAGTGTTGATTTCCACACTGACAATCGCACAGAACGTGGCAGTATAGCCGAGGCTACTAATAATGGCAGTGGCGGTAACTTTAGCTACATCTCGGGACGAAATAATAGCAATTATGGGCGTAACGGTCACCAAAATAACAGTTCTGGTAATTACGGCTACCATCATCATCATCACTATAGCAATAATGGGCCATCAACATCAGGATTATCAGGCTTTAGCGGTAGTGTCTCCAACCTTTTTGATGGACCAAGTGGCTCTTCTGGTATTATGGGATCCTCTTCTTCACTAAATAGTGGCCCCCATGGGTTGAAATCCGACAGTCCATCGCGAAAGAGGCGTCGCATCTCTGGCCGCATGCCCAGCCAGTCACCGCCAGCGATATGGGAGCAAAGACGTTCTCCTCGCAATCAAGTAGACTCTCATTTAGCTCAATCTTTTTATACTACTTTCAACTAATCTCTAACACTATTTTAGATGCAGCAGGGAAGTCCTCCGATACGCCGCCCCCGTCTGCATGATGCTGGGTCATCTCATCATAACCGCGGCATTCATGGTAGCAACAATAGTGTTTCGGGTAATAGTATCAACAACACGAATACAAATAACGTTAGTGGAAACCATTTGCAAAGTTATCACCAACCACAGCATTCAATACAATCCACGCCATATTACCTCCGGCAGCACATGCCACCTCCACCCGCTCTACAACAACAACAAACACCATCGCCGCCAACGCATCATCAACCACAGTCCTTACCACAGCCACAATTACAGCAACGTTCACCTTGGGAGCACTCATTATCTGCTGCTGCAGTTCTAACTAGCTCGAACCAAGCGCCTGCAGCCGTGAACGCTTATATGCAGCAAACTCCACCACCACCACAGTCCCCTGGTCATCATCACCAAACATCCTTGGTAGGAGCACCACCGCCACCCCCACCTTTGATGTTGGACATCAATCAGGTTCCTGTCAGTCTTCCTTTACGTCACGCCGAGCCTATATGGGCCTCTATATGCACTTATCCAGCGCCACCGCCTCAAGCAAGAATAGCACCTTGTCATCTGCATGGTATTTATACACAACCGTTCGCATCTCAAGCATGCAATACACATCCCAGTGCTCAATTCACGCAAGCCACGACTAGTTTCGCTGCTACCGCCGGTACACCAATTCAAATGCCACAACCACAACAGGTCCAGGTTAATGCAGCTGCAGCCGCACAACAACAACACACACAACAAGCTGCCGCCCTTATGGCAGCTGCTTCGGTTGCCGCGGCTAACTACCAACATGCTCAATTTACCCAACAACAACGTACGGAGGCTACTGCAGCCGCTGCGGCTGCTGCTGCTGCCGTAGCTGGTTTATCTCTAGAACAAGCCGGCGCTCATCACCTAGACCCCCATCAAGGACATCAAGCTGCTGTACCGACTCCAACGGCACATCACAATCAATTACAAGCCACACCAATTCATATAACCTCCATGTCAGCAGTTGCGGCTGCAGCAGCACACCATCTGCGTACTACTGCAACAGCAGCGGCTCAAATGTCTGCTGCACCTCAACCGATCTTGCTCTCTGCAGAGGTAATTTCTTTAGCGATGCTCCTTATTCTGAACATCCGAATCCCAAGTCTCGTTTAATAAATTTTGATTTTCGCAGAGGCGTGTTTTTCCACCACATCGTCGTATTACCCGTTTTTGGCCAGCAAGTCATCCACACGGACCTCACCGACATATGCTTTCACCACAAACTTTGGGACCACACCAAGCGACACCTGTACAAATTCAGACGACAACTGGAATCATTAATCCGGGCTTTTTACTTAATTTCCTGTAAATATGCATACCGACGATTTTTTTTAATAATTTCGATATACATGTGTATAATTTTTACATTTTTTGTGCAGTGCCATGTTCCCGCTCTCACCTTATAATCAACATGATCTAAACTCACTAGATTCAAACGAAACGGAAAATTACGAAGCTTTGTTAAGTTTGGCGGAACGTTTGGGTGAGGCTAAGCCACGCGGATTGGCGCGAAATGAAATCGATCAGCTGCCAAGCTATAAGTATAATCCAGATACCCATAGTGGTGAGTAACATATGATATTCCTATATCCTCTTTAATGTCGTAAAATATGTAAAGTATTATTACTGTTCTACTGCTTTTTGTCGCTAATATTGCTCGTTAAATTGGCCAATTATTGTTATTATATTGATGATTTATGTCCGGAAATACAGGCATAAGCTCATACCACTTTTTATACTATCGCAACATGTTTCACAGAGTATGTTAGTTTTGATAATTTAACGGTTGCTTCTAACACTTAAAACTAATCCAAATCGAAAGAGCTATCACTGAGCCACAAATGAAGCCCCGGAACTACGGAAATATATATACCATACATATCGGTTAATAATTAAGTGAATGTATAGTGTTGGATATAATGTAGCTTAGTGGAGAAAATGTGTGAAATCGGTCGTGGAATTACCACTGTCCTCATACACTAATTTCGATTTTCATTTTAAAAATGTGAGTTATCTTAAAAAATCAAATAAATAACTTGCGAGATTATAAAATGTTCGGCTTCTCCCGAACCTAGCACTTTCTCATGGTACCCGTTATTTATATCGTTCATTCTTGTTTTTCGTACATACTCGTATGTAAATTTACATATAAATACATGAGTTTGTCTTATCCATCTTGATAATATCTGACATTTTTTTGGGTGCAGGCATAGGCGAATTTTGCACGCATTCTAATGATTTGTTATTTGTAGTTGTTTTATCGTTTTTTTAACAGTTGAGTAGATCTTTTTGATTAATCCACTCACTTTGTAATTGACACTTTTTGTAGAACATAAATATTGACGTGTGTACTAATTTAATAGTTTTATTTATCACTACATGTTAACGGGATTATTTGTGTTATTGTTATTTGCAGGTGATCAAACGTCTTGCGTTGTTTGCATGTGTGACTTTGAGTTAAAGCAAGTACTCCGAGTGCTACCTTGTTCACATGAATTTCATGCAAAATGTGTGGATAAATGGCTAAGGGTATGTGCACATTATTTGATTACTATTTTAAAATCTTTATAAAAGCAAACCCAAAAATTCAGAAGTCCATTTTACATCATATCCTTACAGTTTTATCTAATAATTTTCTTACCATGTATCTATGTCTAGTCAAATCGAACCTGCCCCATTTGTCGGGGTAATGCTTCGGACTACTTTGAAAATCCAGAGCAGCATCAACAGCAACAGCAGCAAACTCAACAGACACAGTCTCAAATCCAACCACAATCTTCATCGCAACAATCTCAAACGCAGCCAGCAGCTACAACACAAAATGCGATTTCAGGAGCGGCACAGCCGACAGCCCAACAACAAACACAAGCAACCCATGCACATTAATATAATGGAAAAAAGGATATGGAAAGAAAAATAAGTCAGTATGCAAAATACAAATATTATAATGTAACGGTAATTGATTTTATTGTAAACTTAAACTCTTACCAGTCAGGCACTATTCTAACGTCCACGTCCAATAGATGTATTTGTACTTCTTCGCGTTTCCAGTGAAAGAAACTTTAAGATAAAAATGTATTACAATCTAAATGAAAAATATAAGATATCTAAAATCAATCACATACATACGCTATTGAAATTGAAAACTCCTAAAGGCACGTGTTTACCAAACTGTTATTAAGATTACTAAGAAGAAAATCATCCTAAAGGCAATAAAAAGTTGATCAACATTTAATTAGACATTTACAAACATACGTATGTACATATGTATTCATATATACATATAATCTCTCCTTCGTTCGAAAATTAATTTGTACATAGTTACGTATGTATCTATCCACAATAATAATAAGTATGTATGTAAGAATAATGGAAATCATTCTTTTATAAGTTATGTAGGTTCGCATGTCTGCTAATCTAAAAAAAATTTACACAATTTATAAACATCTTTGTTGCATATAACAAAGCAAACTAATAAAACAAAATTCAAGTTATATGACAAAAATGTTTTTTTGCACACATGATTTATTATATTGGCATAATAATTGTGAATCACTAACTAAATTTAGTCCTTTCGATAGAATTTACGTAATAAACCTTTTTTCAGATCTTAAACTAAATTCCCAAAAAACAATGTTAACCAAATTGATTATTACATTTTTACTCACAACTAATAATTGCACAATATTGCATATAAATTTGCTTTTACAATGCTATTATGTATATACATACGCAAGTAACTGTACTACACTAATGGATAATAAAATCCAATTTATGATTTATATGTGTGTAAGCAAAAATGCAAGCAAAGCACAAGTCAACGTAATAATTTTCCATAGACAGAGACACCAGCCATATTCAGGTCGTTTAGTCGTAAATAGTAAATATGTAACCCAATTGTGTACAAAAATATTTGTATACGTTTATCTATGTTTAAAAACTGAAACAGTTAGCAACATTGCCTTCAAACTACAACGAATAAGTAACGTTTTCAAATAGCTATTTAATTAAAAAAATATTGCATTAGTAAGCCAATCGGTGAGAATTCTTTAACTATAAACATAGCCGGTATACACGCTCACGCGAATGTGCAAATGTATAGGAAGCATAATAACAAACGCCAAAATCCAGCCGAAGGCATAGTCCACAGCTCTTGGAATTTGCGCGCCTTTCCTACCAATTACAATTAATCCGTACCGATATTTTGAGCGTCCCCCAAACTTCATAAAGTAACCGAATCAAACCTCTAAAAATTACTTTATTAGCAAATATTCAGAAATACATTTAAGTATGTATGTATATGGCGTTATATTTAAAAATGTAGGCATTTTTAGTGTTCTTGTCTTCCTTTCTCTCGGCAAACTACTTAATTCATCTTTATAAGCATACTTATATGCATATGTTTACATATCTTTGAAAAGTACGAATATAACTAAATTTATATGTTTGTGTGTGAATGTCCATTTCAACAACTTGAATGTTAGTTGTAATTCCCGTAATATTTGTAACAGCATTCATTATTTACATACACTGTAACACAAATTTCAATTTTCAATTTCACCGTGTTTTGCTAATACTAAATACATTATTATGCCGTAACAATAAGATACAAACACAATTATTATGAAAGGAAGTACACCTAATCAGCTCATAATCTTTAGTATAAATACTAAACAGAATGTTTTGATTTTAAAATAAATACAATCGTATATTACTCCTACTAAGGGCTTTCCATGCAGATTTACATATGTATATACACAAAAACCTTTGTGTATATCATTAAGGCACGCTTTAAAAATCCGTTGTGTTCGTTAAATAAATGTGAGCAATTAATATGAAATGCATATAGCTGCGTTATGGACACATATGTAAATTATTTGGTATGTGTAGATTAATCTTAGAGTAGACTAAATACATTTAAGAATCAAATAATGTCAAAATTATAGCAATGTATTTCAAATAATGTTTATGTGATTTGTAATATTAAAAATTCATATACATATATGTACATACATAAATATATTCTAATTGCTGTGAGCACGTATGTATTCATAAAAATACAAAATAATAATTAACCTATTTGATTTAAATGTAATTAATAAATACACAAACATTTTTAAATTGATATTTGTACTAATATTTTCATCTAAGCGGACGCATTATTACCATATATTGTGTATGTAAAAATAGTGATGACTTAAAAAACAAATTATACCGATACTCGTATGAAAAATAATGTTGCAGTAGTGTGCATTAAAAATATTAAATCGATTCCTGCCCTCCACTTGCATATTTAACGCTAATCAATATATACATACACATACATATGTAAGTGAAATAAAAATAAAATGCTACTAAATAAGTAATATACGAATGCATATTATGTTATTTCAAAAAAACTAAAAGAAATTATCCACCAAACTCTGTTTGCATTAACTCTTGATACATTTCTATAGCTAAACAAAATATTTAATGCGAAATAACACCCCGATTATCTTTGTCATGAAACTAATTATGTTTGTTGAATAAAATTGCAAGGGACGAGAGATAGTAAACAAATTATCGAAATTCATTCAAACATATTTCACACCTATGTTCATTGCTAGAATTATGTAATAATCATATTAAAGTCCACCGGGACCAACTATTTTGTTCCTGCATTCCACTAATTGGGTGACGAAATAAAATCACGAACTTTAACAATTTTTGGTAGTAATCAGTTCTAACCCTAGACAGTCAAAGCTTTGGGTATTTTTAACACGAGATAAACATCTTACAAAAACGCATTAGTTTTATGAATGCTCATACCACAGAAAGAGTATAATACCGGCTAATCATATAATAAAGTTATAAGTGCCAAATTATTATTATTACTGTTTATTTTCAATGTGTTTCTGAAAAATGTATTTTTCAATTTCGAAACGGACGAAAATTTGAATTCTCCATTTTGGTTGGCGTAATGTTGGCACACATTTAAATAGACTTATTAAACTATAAGGCAAATAGAAGTTCATTATGCCCCATTACTAAGGATGAAAATATAAAAAAACATGATTTGTTGATATCTTGAGTTAGGTTTCTAATAATTTTTAAACTTCCATTGAAAGTCAATCAATGTTCAAGTATTCATATTAGTTTTGATTCAACTTTACAGCACAATTTGTCGTTTAAATATATACAAATATATTGACTATTATATATATTTTTTCAAAATTGTCAATTCAATTCATCAATACATCCACATATACATATACAAATAAAAAACGATTATATTATTAAATACTTGCATATACTAAATGACTTAACGAAATAGGTATGCCGTATATGAGTATATATGTATATAAAAAGGTTCATGATTATCATTTATATTTGCACAAATATATGGTACTAATTCTACGTAAAAATCTTTATTCATAAGTATAAGAAAAAATATCATGTAGTGTTTATTTTGCAGCTTAAAAAGAAAAAAATACATTGCCAATTAAAGTTAGTTTTATAGACGTTAATTGGTACTTAACGGACTTCATTTCTGACTATTTTTAAATTGAAGTACATTGATTAACTTGCAGTCATACATACGCTCGTATTTACCCACATTTACATTACCACCAGACGATCTATATAAATACAGTGGAACTTCTCCAACTCGAATCACCATAATCCACAAAAAAACTTCGAGTTATGGAAATTTGCAATAAAACATAAATGTTTCAAAAAGCTGTAAAATATAGGTTTATACACAGTTTCGCATACAGTTTTATGTACATACGTAAAAACACGTATTCTGTAATTTTGTTTCTTTCAGTTTGCTATTGTTTGGATCTTGACGTCTGTGTCCCATGCTTTTGTTACATGATTTATGAAATCAATTAGAATATTTTTTCATATTTCATATTTTTTATTCTCCTCCATACAATGTAGAGGGACTCATTTAAAATTGTGCTTCGATAGTAAAATTTTAAATTTTGTTTTATGGCCTGGTCGAAAAGATCGATTTATGGAAGGAAATTTGTATGAAATTTGGGTTCTATTGGCAATTTAATAGTTCGAGTTAAGGAAATTTGAGTTATGGAAGGAAATTTGTATGAAATTTGATTTCTAAACGCTATTTTCAATACAAAAGTTCGAGTAATGGAGATCTTCAAGTTATAGAAGTTCGAGTTATGGAAGTTCCACTGTATCTACATAACCCACGTAAATACTTATTTAAGTAACACAAAATAATTTTATTGTTGATAGTTTTATAAATAAAGATATATTTGTTCATTAATAACAAAAAAAATTTCGAGTTGAAGTGAAAGAACACCGTTGTATTTAAAAAATATCGAAGTCATACTAATAAAATAATAATGTGTGATGTGACACTAGTAAAGTGTGATTTTTTATAAGAGAGCCAACAAAATTACTATAACAAAAAAAAACAGTTCGCAGACACTTTGAAATATTATTCTTATAATTACGTCATATATTCTTTTTTTTTTAAGCTTAAATTGCAAACAAATATAATACAAGTACATAAAATTAAATACAAACAAAGATTAATATATCAATGTCCTTGTGAACCATATACTTATTACAAAAAATTGCAACATATATAATAAATTTGACTTCAATATAGATACAAATTTTAAACATATGTATATCAGTAATCTTACGAATGAAAAAATAAACTACTCTGTGTATCCTTTGTATTTACTATTCGATAGCATTTCGATACATAATATACTGTACTGAAATTATTCCTACAATGCAAAAATTATCAGTTTTTGTTACAATTCCATAATTAAAGTAAATATTAATGTGTTTATGACAATGATAAAAATACAAATTTCATAAATAAAATTTCGTGCTAGCATTAAAGAATATTTAAATTTGATTTTATTATTTACACCCTTATTTTTATTTAAATAAAATATATCGAACATTAATTCAAAATTCGAAAATCCATGAACAAGACCTCAAGTAAGTATACACTCTACAATATAGGCATACATATACTATATTTCTTATTAAAACACAAAGACTAAAGTATTGTTTTTATTTTATCCTTTATCATCATAAAAAATGTCAATTCGGTTAGTCGAATACCAAGATATACATATATATGTATATAGATATATCAGCATAAGACATTATTTCGCGTTGAGGAATTTAAAAAGTTATACCTTAATTACCGAATGTAAACGTTAATTAATAATTGACTGACTATGAATATATACAATATTATTAATGCATACAGATTTTTATCCATTCGAAAATATTGAAAAACCAAATAAGTTTTAATCACAACATTTTATTAATGTACAATTATATGTTGAATCTAGCTTTATGTGGACAGTTCTTTTCGTTGTCATTTTGTTGTGCTAACTCTTCTCGCATTATCAATTTGGCAACTGCAAACTTTATAAGGGATTGTCTCCGAGCCGTGAGTTTTTTAATGCTGCTGGCGTATCCAAGAAATGTCAAATCTAAGCCATCAAAATTTCTTCCCCCCAAAGGGTCAAGATAATTTCCGGGATCGATTGATGCTATACTTTTTGAAGATGAATTATGAATAATGTCTTCATTATCCGGTTCATTCATTAATTCATCCCAACCCCCAGATGTATTCTCATAATCTGAAACTGCACTGGCTATTGCTTGATATGTTTCATCATCGACTTCATCTATTTCACCTTTAATTTTGCTACTTGGACCATGCGTCGTGTTAACCTGCGCATTTTTAATATACTCATCGTGGCTATCTATATTTGTTCGGCTTTTAAAGTTATTATTTATTATATGTGGTTGAAAGTCATTTATTCTTCTGTCATACTTTCTTTTTTTTACCCTTTTTTGAAACGTGCTTTGATACTCATCGGAGCTATCATTGTGTAACATGAATGGTTTAAAAAAATCCATGTGTTCTGACCACCGCCAAGATTGATATCGGGCTTCAAATCTATTACTTGTTTTAAAACTTCGAAGGTATTTGGAATAACAATCTTTTAGAGTTCTCCATCTTTTCTTTGTATCATCAACTGCAAAAATAGGAATTTTATTACTAACGCCTTTAGACAAATATATATTATATTTGTAACAAATAAAACACCTTTAATTCTTAAATCTGTGGGTATACGATCTGTAAGAGATATCCAAGCTTCTTCCTTTTCTAATTTGTCCTTTGCACGCATTACTTTTCTGTCATATAAAACGGGGAAATGTTTAATTTCTTCAATCAACTTTTCAGTAAAGGTTATCATTTCAGATGCATCCAACATCCTTGCATAATACTATGTTTCTTTTTCTAAAACTTTCTAAATTAAATCATTTAAGTTTGAAAATAAATAAACAAACAGAGAAAAAATATTGCAGCACGGCATATTCCAAATACAATTTCTTTGATGATGCCATTGAGTTAAATTTTTTACGCAAATGAAAATATCAAAAGTGTGACTTTGTTTTAGCAACTCCTAGTTTGTTTGTGCCAGTTCATAAATGAAGACTTTTGTTGCCTCAACTCGTGACAAGTTACTTAGAGGAGCGACAAGGAAAGACGAAGAATCCCTTAAAAGGAAATTACTTAATATTCTTTGCAATATATAATTGGTCAATTTGACGGTACTACTTCAGTAAAGACATTACCATTAATAATTAGGTATGTATGTGTTTAATAGATACCGACAAAGAGGAAAAAAATATTCTCTTTTTAGAATAAATTTTGTATTAAGTAAAGGCTGAGTTTCATGTCCATTTTTATCCGTAGTATAAAAAGAATATAGTTTAATATATTTCCTTTTGTCAAAGATTTGATATAACTGTCTATCTTTATCCTGATCAGTTATTTCTGTTTTAGTACAACTGTATACCAGCGAACGAGTAAATTGTCAAGAACTAACAAAATATACCCTGTAAAATTGTGTTGGAGCAACTCTGCTATTTTCAAACAGGAGATTTGGATCTCATAAATTAGCTGTACATGTTTCCCATTTCCAAAAACTAAAGTAATACAAAATTGAATAGGCTAAAAAGAGATGAATAGTAATATGTTTGTCAGTACTGATTAAGTAAAATTTCCCTGTTTTTCTCAAAATCCCCTTTTTTGTTGAATGGATACTTAAAATACCCTGGCAAATAGGTAAATTTTTAGGGTAAAATATTCGTTTAAAAGAACTGGTGTGTCATCTGAAAATTAAGTTAAGACATAGCAGCGTTGATGTTAAGTTCGGAGAAGGCGTGGAAAAACGCGGAAACCACACAAGCCAAACGCATTAGAATTTCTAAAACAGTAAAAATCGTTCGCGGTGCGTTATAGCCAATTGGTGAGAATTCTGGTTAACAGAAGTTGATTAAAAAGTTAAAAGTGCAACGATTAATACTATAAAAATTCTGTAATAATTACAAGATAAATATATAATCGCAATTGTTTTTAAATTGCCGTTTTTAGTGTAACGTGTCGACCGAAGAGTTGGTATAATGTAAAAACGAAAACGAGACGGCATTTAATATTCGAAAGTGATGACAAACACATTATAAAATTCATTAAACAATAGTGTTATATAGAATTTACCTTATATAAAACAAACTGCAATAGAAATATTACTCTTAATTGCAAATAAATCATCCGTACAAATCGTAAAATATAAGTGGAAAATAACTAACAATATATCAATACATGGGAATCAGTTTCTTCGGCAATTGTCCGAATATCGATAGACCTTGTGTGGTTTAAGCAATTGGAAAAAAATCGGTGTGTATGCGGAATGAAGGTATATCCCACTTGCTTCTGTTATATTAATCTAAAAAAGTTCAAATAACAGAGCGTTTTCCTTCTCTACTTAGTTTCCAATTAGAGAAATATAAATCCATATTTTAAGTGAAATTAAAACAAGAGTTTATCGCGCAGCACTCAGTTACAAAAGCTAAAGTTAAGGTGAAGTGTACAAAGGATGCGATTTTCTGTTATTGTGTAAATCAAACATATCTTAACTGAAAATCAATTTCATATTCAATGTGAAATATAGCAGTGGTTGGAATAAGAAAATTGGGCTTAATAATCCCATTTTACTGAAATAAAGAAAATCGTTATTTGTCTGCCATTTTGCATTCGTAAACGAAAAAATACATATACATGTGCAAGAAAATACGACGTTTCCGAAGACGCAATTCGAATTTCGTACATGATAGAGTGAGAGCAATAGTGATCCAAGTTAATGTCAGTTTATGAGAAACTAAAGCTCCGTTGCAGTGCTATAGCCAATTAGAAGAGTGCTGTGAAAAGGTTTACAAAGCGAAAAGTGAGTAAATTTTTCATTTCGTATATATATATATCAAATAAATATTAAAATAATAGGACTTAAAAACTGACTCCTGTGTACGAAAAAAGTCTAACAGGGAAAAGTGGCAACGTCGCCGTTTAATAAACAATTCAAATACCTCATTTTCCATGTTTGATACTTAACTAAAAGTTTAAGTGCTTTTATGCTTTTTTGTGCTACCTTCTCGCCAACTTCAACCACGAATGAAAACAAAAATTTTCAAAAGAGGACACAATAAAAGTCAAATGAATAAGTAAAACTTGTTAATTGGGTCGGCTTTAGTATACTATCCCAGGCTTTCGGTAATAAAATGGGTATCGTTGGAAAGAGGAGGCAACCCTTTTTGCTATTTTTTAAACGAAGATTTGTGTAAAATGTTAAATATTTATTTACAGCTATTTAGGTAATAAAGTTTATAAAATAAATATGCAGAAACAATGTGGTGAAGTGTAAGTGTAAAATAAGTGCATAATATTAATAAAATATGCAGTATATATTGTGAAAATTCAAGATAAAAGTAGCACTTATTCTGGATTCTTAATCTGGAGAACCTCCTCTTTCCAACGATACCTATTTTATTACCGAAAGCCTGGGATAGTATACTAAAGTTTCCCCTGTTAATTTATTAACTCTTTTATAAAACAATATTAAATGTGTAAATAAAGTTCTGAGTCAAATCAGCATTATATTTTATATCAGTGTCCAATAGTTTTCACAGTTCTCGTTTGCATTTTGTAGTGGCGGCATTCAGTCACCATTTAAAAAACACCCTAGTTAAGTGAACTTAGTAGTTTCGAGTAGAACTTACTCGCACTTTGGCCAAGATTTTAAAGTGGAATTTTTATGTTTTTGAAAACGTTTCGAACTATTAATCGAGTTTATTGGCAAATATTTATTTTGTAATTTTTTTTTAGGACCCTAACTAGATGTACCGCCGAGCTCATCCACGAACGGAAGGATCATACAGAAGGACAAAGATTCGAAGAAGACGAAGGAGCATAAGCTAATGAGTAAAGTAGCTAAGAAAGGTTAAAACAAACCAGAAAAATCAACAGACTGATTAACAATACAAAATAAAATTATATATAAAATATATATATATGTTTATACATAGCAATATATATAATAATTATATGTATGTATATGTAAATAAGCAAGAAAGCATAGGGAGAGAAAAATTAACAAAAAACACTGATAGAAAAGGAAAAGAAACTGTGAGTTTGATGCTGGAAAAAAGTAAGAAAACTTTCGGGAAGCAGGCGTAATTTAAAATTATCATACAACAGTGCGTGAAAGCAGATTTTCTACTTAAAAAAAGAGCAAAGAACTACTGACTTTGAAAACGGATAAACCTAAATTAACGTTGATTTTATTGTGTGTGATATTTAAAAATTAAGCATTACTTTAAACACAACATTGGAGAGACGAAAGGCAGTGCGTATTTAAAAAAATAATAAAGATATCAGATAATAACAAACTAATCCACTGAATTAGAGCTGAATCGGGTAAAAATAGAACGGTAAAAATAGAATATCGAACAATGACATACTCGCACACTAGTGTTAGTAATAATTTTAAAATGACAACAACCACAGCAGCAGATGCGACAACAATCCGTTTAAAGAAAATTTCTAATGGAGGTGGAGTTGGTAATGTGAATCGCAACACACCGACTACTGCTATAAATGTAACTACACATTCCAACAGTATTGATAGCAGTACAAATTACCAATCCTATTATCACCAACAACAAGTGTTAAGTTCTTCACCACCTGGTTCTGTAATGTCCTCGGGTGCATCCACCTCATCTACAAGCAGCGACTCATCTCTAGGTTCAAGTGGTGTTGGCAGCGGACACTCTTCTTCGCGTCAACGTAAGCATCAGCAGCGTAAGCAGGAGCAAACCCAACAATTACAGCAGCAGCGCGATTCGCCCCTGCTTACAAGCGGGAGTGACAGCGGAGTTTTCTTTAGTAATAATAACCATAATTACCAAACGCATTATGGTGGTAGACGTGGAGGTAGCAGTAATAAACAGCGTGATGGTCAAAAATCACCTCACTTCCAACAGCAGCAGCATCAGCAGCAACAGACCCGTCAATCGCCAGCTGTTATATTAGGAGGAGGAGGAAATTGCGTTACAATTAATAGTAACAGTGGCAGTGCCGGTCGCAAAACTCGCGCAAAATTCGCCATCAGCAATAGCCCTTTGTTTGGTAATGTATCGCCAACACAATTGTTGATACCAACTGCGTTGACGCATTTCGCCGGCAGCAAATGCTTCGATGCACCGGCGCCTACGGCATTACCAAAACCACCACAGCATTGGACCCTGGGCAAGGCGGAACATAAGACAACCAGCAGTGCTGGTCCCGGCTTGCACAGTGTAACGACTGCGCGCAACCCAGCACTAGCAGCTGATGCACATACCTGTGGTGGCCACGTTGTGAAGCACTCGAAGCGTAATTTGCTAGACGATTTCGATACGCACAATCTAAAATTATTGTTAAATGTGCAATCATAACCGCTTTCCACTCTTAATAATATCCGTACAGCAGAATAAACTTCAATTCACCATTTAACTAGCGAACATCAGATAAATATATTTAAAAACAGTGACTTCAATTAATAAGAAAACTGAGTTATGTAAATTGCACGAATTCAAAATGTGATATTCGCAATGAACTATGTATGAGTGCACTCTGTAAAACAAATATAAAATCAAAATTAACATCGTAGAACTTCAAAAAAACTCATATAATAATATTTACAATTCTCTGACCTGGAAATTAGTAGAATACAATAATGCAAACTAGTAAATGGTGTGATAAAAATTTAAACTAAAAACAAGCCTAAATAATATAAATGTACGTGGAAGATACTTTAATTGCATTAACGCAAGTTACGACACAAATAACAAATGCTTGTGATCTCAAGTATATAATAAAATGAAATAATTAATTTTAATATATAAAATGGTTGAACAAACAAAAACAAAAAATCGGGAATGCAAAATTCCAAATTTCAATAATTTAGTAAAATTTCACATCTTGTAAAAGGAACTTTGTACAAATTATTTTTCGACATTAAGTTATAATTATTAATGGTTTAAGAAAATTTTAAAATATAATTCAGTCTAGATTACACATATGTTCAACACCGAAAACAGGATCAAAAACGACAAACAACACAGTGAAACATTAGATAATATAATCGCCACAAATATTGTATAATAATTACTATTAAAGAACTTTGTGAATTCTGGCTATCCTGTTGTTCGCAAAGGGAAGTGACTTTGAAAATATGAATTATTTTAAATAACGAATTCTATCAACCCACCAAAGTAAAGAAGAAAATCTTTGATCATTAATTAATACAAACAATAAATAACAAATGTAAACAAAATGCAATAAAAGCAATAAAATAACAACGAGAAAAAAACATTTAATATGTGACCTTAGGCGTTAGTCTAAATAATGCGGAATGACCTTGCGTCACACCTTAAGACAACCAGGACAACAGCAGTTGCAGCTGAAAACATGTGAACCAATCTTAACGATATTAACATAAAATCACCATCGGCAGCGACATTAGATATAACATTAAACATTCATCAAGTGGGGGTTATGTTCAGCAATGGCGGCAGACAATATAAAACATATTTTTTGTAACATATGCCAAATTTATTTTACTTACCATAAAACAACAAGATTCTCATTATTCGTATTAAATTTTTATAATTTGTAATTTTAATTTTGTAAAATAAATTAATTGTAGATTTATGTAATTGTAATTTCAAAGCTATTACCCTTGTACCACTAAGCGTTGCACTTGCGCCAAGACATCAAATTCCGACATCCTTAATTTTGATATATTTTTGATTTCACAGATTTGTTCAATGCAAGTATTTTATTGCTTTTTTAATAATAGAAAATTGAAAACGAAAGTGTAAATGCAGCTCTTTGTATTTAACATGATTTTGACTTTAAATGTATTCATGATGATGAATTAAATCAAATTATTTTTCAAACTTAAAATTTGAATGTTTTGGCGCGGATGTCACGTTTTTTGTACTTTACATTTAAATAGAATTGTAATTTAAATAATATAGTTATATTTATTTATAGTTTTCTATCTTTTAATTCAGCATCTTTCATATTAATTTGTAACTTCATTACTTAATATGTATTTACATAAGTCGTCTTGACTGAACTGTAGGTAACTGTAAAATTTGTACTATATTAAAAAAAATGGAGATCACCCTCAATGTTATTATAAGAAGGTTAACATTTTGAAAATTTGTATTAGCGAAATAATATGCTGAAAAGTATTTGCAGAAATGACAAAACCCCAAAGATAAATGTTAACAAATTTTAAACTAAAAATTGTAAATTTAAAAATGTTTGAAGATACTTTTCCATCTTCAAGCAATGTACAAACCATAAATACAACAATAGAAAAAAGACAAAACCAAGCGGCCACAAGGCCTAATACAAAAATTTGCGCTTTAATTTATTGATACGAACCACATCTCTTCAAAAGTCGTTTGAAAAGTTATGCAACTTTGAAGAACTGTTCCTCAAATTAAAATGGTACATACATAAATGTACATTTATATTCGGAAAGTTTTTTCTAAGAACCCCAAGTCGTAGCAAACATCATTACACTCAATTCTGTCCGCTGATGTACCCATGTATTTACATTAATAAGTAATACATAGAAGCCAGAAAATGGTTAGCATATTATTGCTAAACACGTAATTCAATGAAAGCTAGTCCTTTCTGCAAGAAGAATTAAAAAACGAATAATAGACGGCGTTTATATGTATGTATCCATAAAAATTAAACATTGATTGAAATATACGTTCAAATTAAGAGAATGCACGATGCTAAAGTAACTGCTTCTTATGATGAAAATTTAAAATGTAACTTGATTACAACTGCCTTAAAACAGTATCGTGGTGAGTGATGGTTTGCAGCTATAGAAGAACACTTAAGCCCAGTACCTTTTTTTATTAGTTCATAATAATTATTTAAGGGGGGTGTTAATGGATAGATTTTTCTGTCTGTCAACTGATTTATATCAAATTAAATTGTGATGGATTATTAAGCATTTGCCGGAAACACGGTACAACAATGTCCGATTTACCAATAAGAAAATTATAATATTAAAAATGTATGCAAAAATATGCTTAAAAATGGTTCTGGTTTGACCGGGTCCGAAGCATTTCAATTATCTCTTTTGGTCATGATTGTAAACTAAAAAAATCTATACATACATATATGTTTTAAACGGTTTTAAGAAACGATGAAAAGAAATTTGAATGGAAACTAGAGTATTTCAGTAATAGGGAATAAAACGAATGCTTCGGGAACTGTTGTTAGCAAAACACACTAAATCTGAGCTGCTGTTGCCAATTTTTGTGAATATGATGCAAATGTCAGTTGCAATCTTAAATGGTAAATATTTTGAATTTTGTGATGCTATATACGTATGCTAGTATGTATTGAATATATTGTATTTTGTTTATTTGTTTTTTTTTTTTGTTAAAATTGTGAAATATTGTATGTGGTCACTTTGTGAACATAGAATATAATTATTGAATTCCATGATAGTAATGTAAAAATTAGAAATTGTAAATTTTTCTACGCCTTCTTCCAGGAAGGAGACAGAAAGAATAAATACTAAATCATTAAGAGCGCACAATGTTATGGAATTGGTTATTAGTTGAAACAATGAAATTGATTAATACTAAAAATGTGACCAGTTGATGGATGTGCGATATTTGAACTACACACAATTGTTAATTAAAAAACATTGTAGATATATGTAGGAATATTGTATTTATTGCAAACATAATATAATTATTTTGGGTTATCTTTCACACATAAACCCAAGGATCCATAGACGTAAAACAGGTTGAATTTGCATTTTAAGATTTTCTTTCCCAATTGTAGATTTTTATTATGTTCAAATGAGTACACAATGTTCATATAGCCCTTTTCAGAGCAAAAGCGAAATAAATTCAATTGGCATGTGAAAAATATTATGTTATTACATGCTAAACTTGTCTTTATCTGTGAAAACGACTATGTAAACTACATAAAAAATATAAACAAGTTATATATAAATATTTTAAACCTTTGCCTGTTCATATAAGGCTTATAATTTCGTATATACGCATTTAAATTAATGTATATGCAAAGCTTCTTACTCTTTTGCCTCATTTTCGGAAAGTGCAGCAGTGATATTTGAACGCAATCAATATTTTTATTTAATCTTAGTTTATTTTAGTCTACGTATACGCTCTTGATCAGTGTCAATAGTTTATTCCAATAACCCATCAAGAAATGCATACAGAGTAATTGTATGATAATAATTTGCTTTAGAGAAAACTCCAAATTACCACACACTCAGCCACTAAAAAGAGAAATTAAGGGTATTGCATTTTTAAATGTAAGTAAAATACAAACAATTGTATTTTGAATACTACTCAATCTCAACTCACATACATATTACAGACCCCATAGTTATTAAATAACATCATAAAATAATTTGAATGATTTGCATACATTTATACCGCAAATAAACCGCATGTGATTTTCATTCAACATTTGCATTATAATTCGCCATTTGCTACTGTGCCCAATATTGTTAGATAACGAGAACTGAAAACTACAGAATTTTTTTTTATTAGGGATACACCATCTAGTACAAAATCTTGCTCTTGAAGGAGCACATTACGAATGTTTTATTGTAGTATTTACTATGGAATTTTAATTTTCATAATGTGTGTATTGCATTGTAGCAAACAGTGCTTAAATATATTTTATGAAAGTATTAAATATGCAAATTCTGAGTGAAAATCGCGTTGAATATCCCTTTGTCAGTTTTTTAAGTTTTAAGAAATGCATATATTGTGGCAAAAAATTAAATTCATTCTAATTACCCGGTATATTTAACATATTTCACTTAATTTTATTCCATCTGAAATATCTCATACAGTGTACCACAAAATATTCTTATCAAGCCAATTATAATATGTATATACACACATACATACGTAAAGTTTTATCCAGTTATTAAATATTTGTGATTAAGTATAAATGTTGAAAAGAGAGTAGTACGCAGGCATTATTAATTTATGAAAAGCTTTAATGAAGACTTGATATGTGACAATTACAGTAAAGAATAATCATAATACAATAAATTAAAAAATAAACATGCACACAAATAAGAATATTAATTATAAAAACAAAAAGTAAATATCCTTTTATACAAACCTTAAAGTACACTTCCGCACATATGTATGAATATGCAGACAATGTGATCGTTTTAAATTAATTCTCTCAATGCTTGTATGTATTTATAAAAGTGGATGATACCGAAGCCCTTATATATGGATGATACATTAAAATTAGTACAGAAAATTCAGGGCTTCTAGGAAAAAGTGAAGGGTAGGCGGAATGTATTGCGAAAATATACTCGAATATTATTTCGATATCATATTGCTTTGATGTTTATAAATATGTATACGCATTATTCTTAGTGCGAATGCTGATCCATACATCCTGTGTTTTTATAAACCGTATGACGTGTGGAATGCTCAAGCTTATTGTTTATGCACATACCAGATAAATGTGCTGAAAACTATAAAACAAAACAAAAAAAAAAAAGAAAACCAAAAAAAAAAAAAGAAAAAAATATAAAAAAATTTGATTACAAAAAACATCCTTCCAAAGAGCAAATCAACAAAGAGATTGTAACCGAGGGAAAAAGTTTCAAATTCCTGTGTGCAAGAATGAAGAAGATTAAAAAATGAATGTTGAGTTACGGTGAAAGAAAGAATATATCAACGCACATAGAAAAAAGAAACACTTACACTTTTTCAATCGACAGTGCCAGTTAAATTCAAATGAAAAACAAATAACCATTACATGTCATTTAACATTTTCTCCTATAAATGTTAAGCAAACATGATTTTTTGTCATTCTCATTTTAAATATTATTTTACGTACATACATCCTTCGCTTTGTCTAAACTTTGTTCAAATGCAAAATGTTCACTTACATGAACCCTTTACGTTTTATGGAATAAAACGATAGAAAAAAAAATGCAATTTTGTGTGATAAAATTATTTAGAACATAGATCGTTTAAATCCTGCAATCACAGTCGGCCTATCAGAGACCGATAATCTTTGTTCCATCTTATATGAAAATGAAAGATATTTAATTTGCTAATTTTGGTTATAATGAAACACGATTAAATATTCAGAATACCATTGGTTTAGAAATTTGATATATGTATTTACATTTATATGGAAATTTTTCTTTAAATATTGTTTTGTGATTTTAGTTTTGAAAATATATACAAAATACAAATGTCATATTAATTTAGCAGATCCATAAAATAAAAATACTGATTTAAAAAATGTACAAAAAAGTATAAATCTGATTGTCTATGAAATATATGTGTTACAAAATCAAATGTGAGTAAAAATGAAGAACTTTCATTATCATCAAAATTGTAATAATTAAAATTAATAAATGAAGAGAAACAAGTAAAGATAAAAAAATTTATTGCACATTTTTATGCAGTAAATAACCAAAAAAATTGTAAAATGTTCATAAATATATATAATTTGTAAAAATTTGTAATTTTTTTAATTTCATCTGTGTGAAGAATTCAACACCAATTTTAAAAGACCAAAACCTACAAACGAATAGTAATTGTCAAGTATCCAAATCCGTTTTTTCTTTTTTAAGTACCGATTTGCGCAAAAACAATAATAACAACAGAAACGATTATATATAAATAAAAAGTTGTACAATATGTAAAAATTTCCGATTTTACATTTGTACAATGAACCAAAAAATATTGTGTTTCAATTTTTTAAGAAGAAGCAGTGCACCTATGTATAGTGTTTCGTATATTGTCTGTATTGTATTGTATTGAACAAATTATCGTAACTATGAGTGCCAAGTTTTCGTACATACATTGTCACAAAAAGCAAGCGTGTGCGTTCGTATATCACAACAATCAGGTAAAAACTCATTCGCTTTGGCATCGACTTGGCTAAGCGCCAAAATTAAGAAAAAATAATAAATTCATAAAAAATTTGTGTAGAAATTTGGATGTTAATGGTAAATCGCATATATTTAAGAATTGTCAAATTTGTATATATCTGTGGTAGAATTATTCAGGAAAGTGAAATGGACGTGACGAAAAAGTGTCCATTAAAGTGGAGACTTTTACGGCACATTATAGTACCATATAGAAGTTGTACATTCAAACTCTCTGAAATTAACCTTTTTCATTTTTCGTATTGCTGTGTTATACCGCACTTTAGCCTAAATGTAATATCAGACACTCAGCGCTAAAAAAATAATCAACGAATCAAGATGAGATATCATGGTGTATATATATGTATGTACATACGTACATGCCCATACTGATACATATATACATATATGCGTTTACTATAGTAATATACATATAAATGGGGTGTGCGTCTAATATCATATATTTGTTAAGTGAAACAACCACCTTGATATAGTGTCTTGCTGAGAGAAAAAGAAATTGTAAAATTACTGACATGAACGCATTAAATGGTAAACGGTTGAAAGTATGCCGATAGTTGTTTTCGAGTAATTGTAAGAACAAATGTAAAGATTTTTGAGCCAATGTAATAATAACTTAAAACTATCATTTTTGTTTAGTATATGTGTGGACACATGCATGTACATATGTACATATATTTGTATATATAATTATACATGTTTATGCTTTTGAAATCAATGATTTGATGTAGTTTTTTTCAATTAAATTATTATTGCCACTCATGTTTAAATTTAAATTGTAAATTTTTAAAATAATATCGGCTTGCTTGATACAGTTGAACCTAACGGATACAACACATACGATGTTCACAAGAGGACGCCTCTAGATTGAAAACATCAAAAATCAAATACTAAATATGTTTTAGGGAATCCTCTAAACGATACAAACACTGAACAATTACAACTCAAACACCAATAACTGCTTTGCATTTTTACTTAAGTAAAAGTTTAATATATACATTCATATGCACATATGTATGTATATCAAATTTATAAAAGAAAGGTTTATATACAATATAAATTAAAACTTCTGAGTTTGTTGAATAACTCATAATGAAACATATATCCAAAATTATACGGTATATGGTTTTATAACGGGGTCGGGGTGTATATACATACATACGTGCAAATGTGAATAAATCAATAAGAAAATAGTGTAATATCAAAATCCGTAAAAAACGAAGGAAGACATTGCAAAATTTAAATATTAAGTAATTCAATAGATACATAATAATTAGCGATAAGATAGCAGTTAAAATATCAGTGTTTTCATTCTCTGTGATTTTTGTATTTAAAGTTAAGAGAAGTCATGTGTGTCCTGCTATATGTTATAAAAACGGGTAGATATTTGGAAGATCTAGTGTGTACAATGCTCTATTAATGCGGTACTTTCCTTTACATACATGCATATACATACATATGTATGTATGTGGAGTTTAAAAAAAAAAAAACTTATTCAAAATTAAAGATAAAGAAATGAATACCTTTAATAATAAATATGTATAATCACTCCTTAAAGACATATAAACAAACTTAGTCGAGATCAGTTGTTTGTCAAATTTCCACGAATATGTGTTCGTCAAAAATGGTACAAATGAAAGTTGAGGAGTTTTACTCAACAAATGATGGTTTCGTCAAAAAGTTAATGCGTTGCAAAAGCGGAATGCGACGATGTCGGCTTTCTGTTTCGATGGTTTGATTGAGTTTGAAGGCTAGGAAGCTAACTAGTTTAGTCTTCTCTTATAATTTTATCATTTTAAATATTCACACATGCATATATTATTTACAGTGCTTTATGGGGTGTAAGTTATTTTGAATGTACGGAAAAGGCTAATAAAGTCGGCTGCGCCAACTTTATGGGCATTCATACCTAATATCAAATAATGGATTGTGAAGAGTTTGGTGTCAGCATTAGTTACTTGCGTACATTAATTCAACCATGCATATGTATGTATAGCAATATTTAGACCTCATGGGATAATTCTTGAAATAGATTTTGGCTGGACTTAGATATTACTTACAACTTTAAATACCACTTCAAGTAAGCAATTACGAATGGACAGTACTATGAAATATGATGTTTTGAATAGGATGCAATTACAATTGTGAATTCTTTAGAAGTTAGTCATTTGATTTTGAAATGAAGCTGGCTTAAAAATAATTTGTAGAAATAGAGCACACAAATGCTGTAATTGCAAACGAAAACTAGAAGCAATGAGAGTTATGCATTAATCGGAGTGATATAGAATACCAACTTACATACTACATACGCATGAAAGAAAAGAAACCTGTTCAACATTCAATAAACTTTTTGATTTCAAAATAAAAAAATATAAAGAGGACAATTAAAAACACATACACGAGTATAAAAACAAGAAGTAACTAGATTCGAAGATGAATGGAAATGTATAGGTATCTTGTCATGTAGTCAACGTAAAATATTTAAATGTAAAGCAGCTAATTTGAAACTAATTGTGACGACGAAAAAAAAAATTGAAAATAACGTAAAATAGATACATAAATGGAAAGTTTTAATCATTAATATTTAAGCGCATGTGCTAAATACACAAATATACCTAAATATATAGTATGTACATATGTAAGTACAAGAAAAATTATAATGGATTAAAACTAAAGAAATATATGCTTACATATGTATATTGTATGCACGTCTGTAATAATTAAAGTCATTTTAGGTAAAATACCTTAAATTTTGAATAATGGAATGAAAGTAAAATTAAAATCACTCAACCGAAT
The DNA here is from genome assembly GCF_028554725.1 of Zeugodacus cucurbitae. Lineage (NCBI taxonomy): Eukaryota > Metazoa > Arthropoda > Insecta > Diptera > Tephritidae > Zeugodacus > Zeugodacus cucurbitae. The sequence continues at coordinate 811,658 of NC_071667.1, forward strand.
ACTCATAATTGCAGCCCATATACATGGCACAATACGACAAATGCGCAAGTGGAACTACTACAACATACATATGTATATACATATATATTTGCTAACCGAATAACAAAACACCTTCATTGAAGTTAAGAACTACATAGGTACATACATACATACATATGTATGTACATATATCGAAAAACATGTGAATATCAAAAAGAAAGGAATACGAAGAAATTATTCTAAAATAAAATTGCATTTACTAAAATAGCATTATTTGTATTATCTATAGTTTTCACTACATACCCATTCAACATGTATGTGTGTATGCATATAAGCTGTTTGTCTGGATGAACTCTGAGTAAATATTTTTATATTTGGTAAATAAAAAAATTACATAAGAAGATGTTCAACATATGCATTTCTATGTAATTGATCCGCAGTTGAAATAATAATATCAAGCTGAATACCTTCTGTGATCTTCAGCGGAATTTCAACCAAAACTAAATTTTAGCACATATATACATACATATGTATATAAATGTAAACTAAAAACAATTAACAACACAAAACAATTAACATGCACACATAGTTTGTGCAAGAGAAAAACATTGTAACAATAACAAAAATGGTTCTTCTCATGTCTTTCCTACATAAAGTATGCCTTAAGTATATTTTTTAATTCAATCAAGAAATACAAACAGATGTACATACTTATATAAAACACATATTACAGCTAATCAAATTGATCGTAAACAAAATCATAAGTAATGAAGGGTGGTCAAACATATGTCTAATTGAAATCGATACTCCTAAAACAGACACATACATATGTACATATGTATGTATGTACATATATGTATGTATTTGCATACAAATAAAATACATGCATATGTATGTATGTATATCCCACCATTCCCGAAAATCGAATTCATTTAAAACAGAAAATAAGTCTTAAATGGATAGAAATACTTAAGTTAAAATTCGTGACATTATCCGCCCGAATTTATTCAGTCAGATCGTATGCATTGATAATAAATTAAATTGGAAAACGATTTTAGCATGTCATACTCAAATATAAAAATAAAAATAAATAATACAAAATTACCATAGAGAGTGAATACTAATTCCCTTCCTTGCCATTCCCAATTCCACTTCTCCATCCCAATCCCAATAGTTGCAAGCAAGAAATCCTTAGCAATTATCCCATCTTCCTTCCCAAAATCCCAAATATTTAAACAAAGAGATTAAAATTTTGTGCCTAATAAAGCGTGTGCTATAGAAAAGAGAGTACGTATTTTTCAATGCGATCCTGAACTCTGAAGGACTCTGGCTCCACATGTTTATCCGGATATGGATCATTAAGAAGGTAAAAATTTATTTTTTTAGCAAAAATAGAAAATGACAAATACATTTTGATTTATTTTACAGACCTACTCATACCTGTGGTCTAGAAATCTATTTGTAGGTGAAATTATAAACTTCAATAGTTTTCGTATAATTGATGCCTTCTACATATGTACATACATATAATATGTATATATATATGAACTTACCTACTCGAATTACTATAATCCACAAAAAACGTTCGAGTAATTGAAATTTTAATTAAAAAAATAAAAATTTTCAAAAATCTGTAAAATATACACACAGTGGTATTTCTCTAGCTCAAATCACCATAATCAACAAAAAAAACTTCCTGTTAGAGAGACTTCGAGTTATGGTATTTATTTAATCAAATAATTTTTCAAAAAGCTGTAAAATATAGATTTCCATAGTTTTATTAATCTATTTCGCATAAAGTTAAAACATGTTTTCTGTAATTTTGTTTCTTTCAGTTTGCTATTGTTTGGCTCTGGTCGACTGTATTCCAGTCTTGGTTACATGATTTATGTAAACCATAAGTGTAATATCATATTTTTTGTACTCCTTCATACGGAATAGAGCAATTCTTTTAAAATTCTGTCTCGATAGTAAGGTTTTAAATTTTGTATTTATTGAAGGAAATTTGAATGGAATTTGATTTCTATTGCCAATTTAATAGTTCGAGTTATAGAAGTTTGAGTTATGGAATATAATTTGTATGAAATTTGAATTCTAAACTCTATTGCCCATTCAAAAGTTCGAGTTATGGAGATCTTCGAGTTATGGAAGTTCCACTGTATATTTATACACAATTTCATTTATTTTTATGTCCTGGCTTTAAACGCTATTGCCAATTCAGGGGTTCGAGTAATGGAAGTTCAACTATATGGACATACTTTATAGTACTTATATATGTATGTATATCAACATATGTACACCCACTCACATAAGTATACATACGGTAGCGATTTTGGTCATATTTTTAAACAGTGTTATTCACTCTTTACCTCGTTGTTCATCAACCGTTGCTATTTACGCTTTCATACAAAGGTGCTGCGTTGTTAAATGTGTACTTTTATTTGTTTGAAAGAATGAACACAGAGAAAACTGCAGACACATTTGTATGTTGTATGCGCTACAGATACACAACAATTACTTACACTTAATGCATGAGTGGCAGTTGCCAATATACATATCTACCCAAACGTCGATTGGAATCAGCATTTTGTAGGGGAAACCATTGTAAGGAAGTTACGTTGTTGCAAATATCGATTATTCGTCCTCATATACATACATACATATTTTAGTACATACATACACAGATTTATGTGGAATGCGTTCAAAGGGTATTATCAAAATCGGTGGTTGTTAATAAAACTATATAGACGCATGGCGGTTCCATCGCTTATCTATTTATATTTATATGTACGTATGTATGTATGTATGTATGTATGTTGATGCCTAACGAGTTATACATAAATCAGCAAAAAAAAATATTTTTACATAAGTGGCGACTACTGTAATAATTTATACTATAATTTAATTGGTTTGCTGTATTTTTAATTATTTATTAATTTAACAACTTGCCAATTACTTTTGAAGCATAATATAATACATATGTACATATATATACAAAACACTATGCATATACAGTAGTTTTGCGAAATAACGAATATTCGTTTTAATGAAAACCGCTTATAACGAACATGCAAATTTTTTACATTGAGAAAGAGTTCAAAATAAAAAAAAATCGTGGTAAAACAGAATTAAAAATATAAATTGAAAAATTTCAAAAGAAATGCGCAAAATGAAAAAATGAGTAAAAATATATTGAATTTGATAAAAAAGTTTAAAATTATTGATCAGCACCAAATAGATTAGTGTCGAAACTAGTCCATTTTGGAAGAATTTAGCTGGGAGAAAAATATCCAATAGCACAAAAAGCTAAGAGCAGTAAAGAAGAACAATATCAATTTCTATTGATTGAACTTCAGGAAGGAGCCATCAAATATACATATGTACATACATAATTTTCGTATTCCAAAGTAGCGAACACGATTAATCAAGTTTTTAAATAGCTATAGAAAATTACAAATATTTCCAATGAAAGATTATTTTGATCTCGTATAACGAGAATTTGCTGAAATGAATTGTTCTGTTATAGTTTTTCTTTTAATATAATTTAATAAAACAATTTATTAAACAGCAATTTACGGATATTTAACTAATTTTTATCGAAAAACATACTCGAATTAACGAAAAATTCGATGTAACGAACAGGCCTAACAATTAATGGGTTCGTTATTTCGGAAAACTACTGTATTTACATACATAGCAATATTTATGTACCTGTATACATGTGTACATTTATGTACATACATACTTATTTATACACATAAATGTAGTGTGGAAGCGCGGATGGCACCACGTGGTTTGGTTCCATAGCCAGTGTTTGTAATTTTACTTTAATACTCATTTATATGTGCCTAACTAGTTGCCAGGGGGATATAGTGCTGTTTATGAATGAAATGCCCAGTCGGACATTATTGTTTACAAAATATATGCACGTTTACATATACATATGTATGTATGTACAGTGAATCAATTAAGTTTAGGTACAAAGATATTTTCTCTAATAAGCCTCTCATTTATTCATTTAAATTAGTAAAAAGTACATACATATGTATGTATGTATGCCCTTACATACACATGCTTACTTATGTATGTATGTACATACTTAGATTTATGTACGTGTTTATATATAGTACATATGGATCCGGGTTTCGAACTAAGATGCTCTACAATGAAGGCTATTAAATATTTCTTAAGCATGTGAATAAAAAAATTAATGTACATATTTATATGATATTAACCCTTAATTTTTTGTTTTGGTCTTTTTATTGTATGTACAACATATACATACATACACTATATAAAACCACTCAGTTCCAATATGGTTTCGGAATATAGAATCCAATGCTTACGTAAAGTGAATAAAAAAAAAATGAATGCAAACACAAGACTACACGAGCAATGCGAAACAAAACAATTGAAAAATAAATACATATAAAAAATATGCCAAAAAACGTGCCGTAGAAATTGCGCAGTGGGAAAATTTGGGACTTTACGTTTATTCGTTGAATGATATACACCCTGCGAGAAATTCACAACATACATATAAACATATGAATAGAACGCACTACCCCGTAATTCAAACAGGCAGACAGCACTTATGGTGCAACCTACGCTAAAAGGTCCTCTTAATCATGCGCAATAGTATAGCACCATTTTCTTAGATGCAGAAATACTTAAATCTGCGCAAAAATATAATTGTTATCCCGTTGTTTCGAGTTGCGTCTATGCCTTACGTTTTACTTAATCAATTAAAATGTATTTCAAAGTAAAAACAACAAAAATATATATTTGACTATACATTTTTGTCAAAAATTTGTCCTTTGAGTCGTTTTCACCAAAATTTTTGATAGGCGAGCAGCGTTCAAAGATAGCGAGCAGAGAAGTGACTAATCGATTACCGCTATTAACTTAATAGCTGTATTCGATATATGTACATATAAGTATGTAGCTGTATTAAGTTAATAGCTGTAATCGATGGGTACTTCTCTGCTGTCTTTTGGCGCTACACGCTTGTCAGAAATTTCGTATGTGAAAACAGCAACACAGTCATCCAGTTAAATTCGTACAAGAGAACAAGCAGGATTGCAACACAAATATTACCCCTTTGTTTGAACATCTGGATAGCTTGTTCGATTGGATTCTCTCTAAAGTTTGCCGAATCGAAAACAACTAATGTAATACAGATTTTTTTCTTTACTTTTACGACAAAATACATATTGTATATAGAGCACCTTTGGAACATGTTTCTTCGATTTTATCAAGCTTATGTAATCGTTAATTTGTCAGAATTTGCGGTTTAGATTCTCTCTGTTGGGTGTTGATAAATGAGTTTATATGCATGTGTAAATGAATATGTGTGCATATATAATATTGAAATGAATGGCAGAAAAAATTGTTTTCTCTGCATGGTTTCGTCTTTCTGCCCCTACGCAACAAATTGCCGACGAGTAGTCTTCGACGATAGCAATGAATCCAAAACATATGTACATACATATATTTATATAATATGTATACATATATGTATACACGCGGATATCTAAATTAGTGACACCCAGTGTGAAACGAAAGTCCGTATAACATTCTTAGCTGTAGGTTATAAGAAAGTTATGTACATTTGTACATTTCGAATTCTTGCTTGTTTGTATAGTTTCATATTCTATTTGAATTAATTTTTTTTTATTATTTGAGATTAGTTATAATGAATGCAAATACATATGTATGTACATATATACGTATATATGTATGTATGTGCGTATGAAATGTGTTTACGTGTGTGCTTTCTTATCAGAATAAAAAAAAGTTGAACAAACAAACTCAAAACGTCGCAAAATTGTGCTGAATCAAAACAGGCCATAAATATAAACAACAATACAATTCTGTATATATAAGTTTTAAAAATATATATGTACATGCTTATGTCTGTATATTGTGTATCTGTAGGTGTCATAATAAAAAATATAAAAATCCCCACTCACTACACATAGTAGGTGCATACATGTTATACATATGTATGTGTGTACGTTTGTTAAAGAGTAAATTAACTGAAGACCAACGTTGTATTGATTGAGAAATGATATGATTAGCTAATTTATTAATTAAACATACATATGTACATCTTTTTTTATAGTAGAGGGAAGCATCGAAAGCCGGAGTGCGGAACTTTAATCCGCTAAACCTGTGTTGGGAGTACACAAGACTCTCCCATGGGACCACCGGATAAGGTATTACATCGTGGGAGTGACAAGAGATTTTAAGTCTCCTCAGTTCTGTCATGATTAAAGCTGCCGCTTTGCTAACAGCTTTCCATTTTTTGGAGGACTGACACGTGCAGTCAAATTTTCCACCGTTAAGCTACCACCTAAGGTTGTTTTCAACTTTTCCCGTATGTTTGAAAACCGTGGACAATGAAAAAATACGTGTTCTCAGTCTTCAACAGATTCTGCACATATTGGACAATATAGACTAACGTCAGGTAGCTTCTGAAGCACTCGTGACCACTTAATATTTGGGTCATGTGGAAATCCAGGTCCCCATGTTCCCTATGTGTCCACGAATGGATGTCCGTTATTAGTCTATGGGTCCACCGTCCTTTGGTTGACGTTTCCCAACGTTGCTGCCACTTTGTGATACTAATTTTTCTCTCTTCTAGCTTTTTAGTCTCAGAGCGCTGATAGTTTATAGAGTCGAGCTAATTCATCACCCTGGATGTCAATAGGCGGCATGCTGGCTAAAACTTCAGCAGCATCACTGGATATGGTTCGGAACAGTCGTCGACTGGAGCGGACGCAGCCTCTATTCGCCATCATTCTATATAGAGGGTTGTATATTTTATTTGCTTTGTTTGACGTGTGCGCCAGATGCCCCCTAAATTTAAGTCATCGTATGTTGACAACGTCCATTCTTCTACACATTAAAGCAGGACGAGAATGGGACTTGTAGAGTTTGGTGTTTGATCGTCGATATTGCACATTGTATTTGTTAGACTGATTATGTGTTGGATTTTTAGGGTGACATTGTTAATGGTATTAATGCTGCTTCCAATATAGTATATATGTAGACGAAATTATTTACACCTTCAAAGTCATGGCTGTCAACAACGGCGCCAAGTTGCGCCGATTCTTTGTTTCATGACAGGAGATATTTCGCCTTGCCCTCATTCACTACCAGACTCATACGCTTCGCATTATTATCCAGTCTGAAAAAGGCAGAACTAACGGCGCGGTTGTTGTGTCCAATGATATTGATATCATCGGCGTACGCCAGCAGCTGTACACTTCTATGGAAGATTGAACCTTGTCTCTTGTCTCCTTGTAGCTCCGCTGCTCGTAATATTTTTCTCCAGCAATATATTGAAGAAGTCACAAAATGATGTGAGAAACCATCTTTGAAACCTTCCCGATCCTGACGGAGCTTTTGGTATTGCGTAATGTCAATTTAAATAGCCGTAGTTTTGCGGGGATGCCAAATTCAGCCTCTAGCAAATACATATGCAGCTGGTGATTTGCTCCACTATTACTTTAGAGGGGAGTATTTTGTTATCTACAATATCTATCTAATTATCTATTTCTTCAGAAAACAAATAACATTCGATGATTCATTATGTTGCATATCTAGCGAGCCAACATCAACGGATTTTTGTTCATATACTATGTGCATACGTATGTACATTTTGCGTGAGTGTGCACTCGTTTATATGCATAGCTGTATATACATAGATAGAAATGCACGTGTCCACATTCATGCACACAAATACTTAACTTGAGTATGTGCGTGACATACAGGGTGAAGCAAAAATATTACACATACATACTTATGTATATACATATGCACTATGTACATACATAGATGCTTTGGGTGAGATTCTATTGCTCGTTTTCACTTTTTCAAATAAATATTTCCGTGGAGGAGCTAAATGATCTACGCGCCACCCTGTTTAAAACCACATTTTTGTGTGTGTGTTTGAGTGTTTACCTGCTTTTGCTTCGATGTTTTGTGTTTTTCACAACAGACGTTATGCCAGCCAAACAAAAGTTTCTTCACTCATGAGTCATGACGCACTCAATGAACCAAATCAAAGAGTTTGCTAGTCTGCTGTGCTACGTCTGCATATGTACATATGTGTACATACATACATTTACATATTTATATGAGGAAATGTATTTACATACATATGTATGTATGTGTGTACTGATCAACTAAAAGTTTTACGATCATGTAAGATTCTGGAATAATAGATAGTGAATATAAAAAATATCTGTCTAACCTGGAATTATAAATTGTAGATATACTTTTTTTGAGGTTTTTTGGTATCTGCATACTGATATATACAAATACTTATGTATTTATGGGTACACGATGCGTGCATATACTCATATTTATTTGTTTTTGGTGGTGGTTTGATGATGCGGTTTCTTCCGGTTCATTATATAAAACCTTGCAACCGAAATACTCGCAAACGTACAGAAAAACATACTTACGTACATATATACATACATATGTATGTATATTCATAAAATTCGTATCTTTTACTACGAAAGTATTTTTATCTTTAGTACTGATGTACACAAGTACATATGTATGTATGTATATTCCGTGACGTTTTTTCCATTCGAATAGTAAACGCGTTTGTAAGTGGTTGCGAATCCGTGAAGCTGAAAAACGCAGCATCTCGAATATGCTTGTGTACATTTTGAGCGCTTTGAATTTGCTTTTATAAAGTCTGAAATCCGGTTCTGCTACTTTGTTGGCTTTTGATACACATACATATACAGTCACAAAGGTAATAATACGTACCCCGTATGACTTTGTTGTGCCAAAAAATAACTTTATTTAAAAAAGTGAGTATACCAGAAGAATATATGTATAGGAATAGAAATCTTGATTCAGTTATATAAATATAAAATTAAATGCTTCAAATTAATTTAAAACGCAAAATGTCAAAATACGTACCCCTAACAGAAATGTAATTAAATTTAATCTATGAGCTAATATATTAAGTAGTAAGCCTAGGCCTGTACTACCGATATCAACCGATTGTTCATGAAATATACGAGCTTTTTGGTGTTTCACCCGTTATTTGGTTCCACTCCTTCTCCAAACCATCAATTAGTTCCTGTGTGTTTTTTATGTAACTGGAGCTGTTATTTATTATTCTCGAATTGAACTGTACCAAGTTATAACGTAACCACACTTTCAAAATATGGGTTGTGTGCTTTGGGTCATTAGCCTTTTGGAAATATCAGATACCACAAAGACCCAATTTACTTGCGAATTATTCCAAACTGCTTTGCAGAATGTCCAAATAAATACAGTGGAACTTCTCTAACTCGAATCCCATAATCCTCTCGAGTTAGAGAGACTTCGAGTTATAGAAATTTTCGATAAATCATCAATTTTTCAAAAAAGCTGTAAAATAAAGATTTATACCCAGTTTTATTTATTTACTTCGAATAAAGATTCATGTATTACGTTAAAACATGTATTCTGTAATTTTGTTTGTAGCAGTTTGCTATTGTTTGGCTCTTGACATCTGTATCCCAAGCCTTTGTTACATGATTTATGCAATCCCTAAGTGTAATATCATATTTTTTGTACTCCTCCATACGAAATAGAGCGATTCTTTTAAAATTCTGTCTCGATAGTAAAATTTTAAATTTTGTATTATACTCTTGTCGAAAAGTTCGATTTATGGAAGGAAATTTCTATGAAATTTAACTTCTATTGCTAATTCAAGGGTTCGAGTTATGGAGCACTTCAAATTAAGGGAGTTTGAGTTATGAACGGAAATGTGTGTGAAATTTGATTTCTAAACGCTATTGCCAATACAAAAGTTCGACATACTGTAGTGCGAAATTCGGTCGGTTTTTTTGTTAATTTCTCTTATAAATAGGGTATTTCTCGGTACAGGACTACGAAACCCGCTTTTTGTCATAACTTTTTCAAATTTTCCGGAATGCACATTAATATTGTGAAGACCAAGCACTGTTAATTTAGCCCGCTCAATAGTTTTAGCACGTGAATTCAAAAAATTCCACTATTTTCGTATCTATATTTTTTGTTATCGGTACTTTTTATTGTTAGTTTGAATATATGTATGTATGTATCATTACACTTTTAAATGTAAAGAAAACTTTGATCAGAAATGTATAGTTTTTCTAAAACACAATTTTTAGGTGGGGTACATACATATATATATTTTTGTAATATACATAAATATATTAGATACATTTAACCAAAAGCCTCTCCTAATCGAAAGAATGAATTTAAATGTTTCTGATAACTACACTATAGTATAAGACATACATATGTACATATTTAAAGGCTTACTTTTTAAATAGCATTGTCTTTTAACACTTAAACTGAAATTCGTATTTTGCATTCACCAATCAAGACTATATACATACATATGTATGAACATTTTTTGAAAACTCCAAATTCGTATACATATGTACATACATATAAATGTATATGTGGAAGGTCAGGCACTCATTCGAAAAACACGTAAGAAGGGCAAGGTTCGAGTCGCCGCGAACACTACACCTATGTATCCAGTGCCAATGAGAAGTTGTATCGAAACACTGATTGTAGGATAGGTGCGATAATTTGCATACTTTTTACTAAACGACGCATGCATTCGTATCTGTATACATACACATACATATGTACATATATGAGTGTTAAGACTAACTAAAACAATTAAGTCTTTCTCCTGAACAGCTTACCTTATGTGCTATATTGAGGGCCTGTTGTGAAAATGAGCTGAGTCGCTTGTCGATCTAACCTAATGAAATTGACTAGAAGGCTTACGATAAAATTAGGAAAATGAACCCTTAAATTTATGTGTGTTTCATTTGTCCAATTAGGCATACGTTTTTTGCACCATTTTGGGCCAATGGCATGGAACGCCTACGAGGTTTGGAGAGTGACGAGAGAGTAGAGTTGTAGAAACCCTACCTTTTTTTATCGCGAAATGTACTACAATTAAATGAGTTATTCATTAACAACTATGCAGAAAATTTAAAATAATAGCACATAAAGATCATCTACATATATATATATATATATATATATATGTACATGTATTTGTATATGCACATAGCTATAGTATAGTCAATAAACAAATACAATTTCGCTAGTTTGTGAAATCGTTGTTAATTTAGCCGTCTTTTGATTACTTGCGAAATAAACGCTGCTTATGCATCAGTTTCGTGCCAATTAATCAAAAGTTTCTACATGCACACATACATACATGTACATATAAACGTTGTGTTGTACGTTTGTTGCGAATGTGAATGTTGAAAGACCCAATCTAGCCCAGTTCGAAGTTTTCTCTATAATTATGGAAGGCGTACTGGCGATACCGGTTTGAGCACGCGCAATTCACGCATAAAGACTATTCACCTTTTTGGTTGTGTATACGAGTACAAACTACAACCACCGAAGCTATCCAACAAGTAAAACTTGCCGTGAAGCAAAATAAATCTAAAAGCACAAACCAAATCATAGCAATAACATTAACATCCACATACATACATACATACATATGTATTTATGTATATACTATACATACTCATACTACGCTACTATGATTTGATCAACCGTTTAAACATATCCATGAACTGAACTGGGGCATCTTCATCGTCATTTTTACTGGATAGCTGGACTAATAGCAACTCCCTGCTTTAAAAATATTTCTCAATCATAAGTTTTAGGTATTTCCCGCCGACCATATTCGTTATTTACTCCGACTGCGCTCCACTGTTATTTAGTGCTCAGCTTGTCGTGTGTATGTAAATATGAAATCCGTAAACGATAACAGCATCCCGCTTTTAACTGGTCGAAGACAAAACTTGTTCATGACAAATAATCGCAAGAAATAACTGGCCCACAGACAACTGTGTTGTATGCTCGTATTAATTATCGTTATTGAATTGATATATGAAAATCAGCTTGAAAGCACGCAAACAATTGGAACTTGTTTTTGCTGCAATAAAGATATACATATGTACATACATACATACATGTATGAAAATATAAAAATAATTCCTCTGCAGAGCAGCATCAAACTAATGAAGAAATGTACCATGAAGAAGAAATGTAAATGTTTAAATGAGTCCAAATAGACCAACTTCCAGTTGAGAAACTCAAAAGTTTAAATCCCAGCTTACTGCTTTAATTAGAGTCTATGCAAATGCACCGCAATATTTTATGAAGGCGATTTTTTACAATTTTTTTAGTAGAAACTGTTATTATCAATTTGTTTATTGTCATTTATGAACGCATTTATTTACGTTTACTTGCAACTACACTTGTATGTATGTATGTATGTGTGAGCTAAATATAAATACATACATACGTGATATACACATGAATTAATGAATGTGTTTTTCTTTTCGCTTATCAGCAGTTCTCAAAACAAAGGAAAAACGTCAATGCACACAAGTATTCATGTGACTACATAGTGTGTACATACTTATGTATTGTATATACCTAAAGACCCAATAAACATTTATGCTTGAGTTGAATTTGACTCTAATGAATTTGATTCTAAGGTATTAGATGGGTTTCAGATGTATATACATATATATGTATATCAAAAATACATATTTAAACAGTATTTTTTGAAACTTTTATATAAAAATTTTGTAAACTCAGCCGTGGTACTTCGTTAATTTTGTCGTCTCAAAACAAAATACTCATGCCGTGGACAGCATAACTCATTATTCGTTCATCTAAACTCGAAAAAGCAAAAACTTTTCATCTGAACATGGATAAATCTCCTTATTGGACGGCGCAAAAAATACTTAAATACTTTGAATTGTTGACAAACTTTGAACAGAAAACCTATTTGTGGGCCAAATTTTCGCCATATATTGGCTGTGTGCTAAATTTGAACAAAATGGCTTCATAACTTTTCGAGAAATCGTGTCCAAAATTTTAGTTTTAAGAAACTGACGTGGTCTGATGAGCGGAACTTATAACGGTTCTATTTCTTAGAAGTTTACTCGGATCGATTTTAAAGATAATACTTTAAACATTATGTACTATTTAACAAGACAAATTTTTGAAATTTTCAAATCCACCTAACCCCTTAATTTTTGAATTTGCCCTTTAAAGATAGGAAGTTATATAACAATGAGTTTTCCATTTATTTTATTATTGATAAAATTTAAGTTAATTTAGTATCATAAATTTGCTGAATTCTACCAGCCAAATTTTGGGGAAACATGGCGTATAATAATCAGTGCACAAAGCTGTGGAAATCCGACGAAAAAGGCGATTGCATTCCCTAGGAAAATAAACTATTAAATGGAGGTACATACATATGTATGGATGTATATAAAAGTATTTTATTATTGTATGTATATGTATGTATGTATGTGTGGACTTGTTTTTCAATAAACTCTTCATTCCTGATGTTATCATTTTGACTTATTGTTTACAATTGCGCAGTCGACTATGTATAGTGTTTGTGCATAATGTAGACCGATAAAGTTCAGTGGAAAATTGTGTGAAACTCTATAACTTGCACCAAATGCACTCAATAATCTGCATTCTGTAAGTCACAAAGAATCGCTTTCTGTGAAGTGGAAAGGAAACGATGTTTTTACTCTCCGTTAGTTAGAAATGGGTATACAGAGTTAATGTAAATTAGCATAGCCAATATAGGGGTTTCTCGACTTTAATCAGTCATCATTTTTGTGTATTTTTGTCTATTTGCCTTAAATCAGTTCCCGTTAGATTCGCAACTCTTAGCTTGAAATGAATGCAGCTTTTCTGTTGCAAAGCTTTTAATATACATACTACATATAGTGGGCGACTGGATATAATAAAAGTTGTAGGGAAAAAGTAATGATGGAGTTTTGTTTTTTTTTATTTTTGCCATTGTACCTAGTATACAATGATTAAATACTAACAACAATTCAATTCTAATAACTTAAAAATAATAATTAAAAGCTAAATGTTAGAAAAATTCATTTGCTGCTACAGTTGCCTTGCTAACTCTGAAGGCCTCTTACGTTTCAATCGGTTTTCTCGTTCAGAAGTACCGATGAGTCTGGATGCCTCTTAATTTACATGCTGTATAAGCCTCATTTCGAAATCAATCTCGCACCTTTTTTTCTTGACATGCTCTTTCCAGCGAATCTTTGCATCTAGGGTGATTCCTAGGTACTTAGCATTATTGTGATGTGGTATAGGAGTACCATTTATATAAATGGGATGGTATGATTGTTTTTTTAAAGTAAAGTCCACGTGCATTGATTTGGAATCGTTTAATTTAATGCGCCTCTTAGAAGCCCATTGTTGATTGATGATCACGAACTGATGTACTGGTATAAGGTGTTTTCGATCTATTATTGATTTGAGCCTCTTTATGAGAACGTTCTCGAAGACTTTCGATAGAGCTGGCAGCAGCGATATTGGCCTGTAAGATGTGACATCATGTAGTGGTTTACCCGGCTTAGGTATCATAATAACTTCTGATACTTTCCAAAGCGATGGAACGTATCTTAAGTATAATGCGCTGTTTACAATGTTTACAATTTTTTTTATACAATTCTTTGGGAGATTGCGTAATATCTCTCCGGTTACTAAATCCAACCCAGGAGCTTTTTTGAGCCTTGCGTTCCTGATAAGACTTTGAATTTCTTTACAATTAACTGGAGAAATGTTGACGAGTGGATTCAACCAACTATTTTCACAGTTTAGCTCATCTCCATCGTTAGGTATAAATGTGTTTCTCAAATGATTTGCAAATACTGCAGCTGCATTCAGTTTCGTTTAATTTTATTGGTGCGACATGTTTTATTTGTTTATTAATATTCCTTGCAGCTTTCCAGAGCGAATAATCGGTAGTTTTATCAACAGTGAGTTTATTCAGTATAGTCTTAAATTTATACCAATCAGTATGTTTATTAGATAAGGAACACGTGCCAGACGAAATTACTGGTTTTTCACATAAAGTTAGTAACACTGGTGAATGATCAGAGCTTAAATCTGAGCTATCTTCAATACGTAAATTGATTTTCGATACTTTATTGATGACAAAAAAGTGAAGTAGATCTGGTAATTTCCTACTATCTGCAGGCCAATAAGTGGGTCTCCCTGTCGCAATGACATTGCATCCAATAACTTGTATAGCTTTCAGTAGTTCTCGACCTTTGGTTGTAGTTAAATGTGATCCCCAATGAGTGTGTTTTGCATTGAAGTCACCAAAAATGATGTACCTTCGGTCATATTTTTTTAATAAACTCGTATAAGTATCAGTTTTGATATTATGCCTGGGCGGACTATATAAAGCAATTAAGTATAATGACTGACTGTGCATTTTTACTGAAATTGCTGTAGCTTGAATTTCTTCAGTCTTAATCTGGGCTTCTTCGAAATGTTTAATAATACTTTTGATTATGGTTGGAGTTTTGTTGTAATTACATTTTTATTAGTAAATATTTGAAAATATTTTCAGAAATCAAGGTTTTTATTTTTGTACTTGTTAGCAAATTCCCAGCGAATCTTTCGGTTCTTTTCACTGATAATGTGTTTTAATCGTGGAGATTTGCGCTGTAATCCTTTGTAATTTAAAGCCCTTCAGACTGTTCTAGAATAATATTTATTTGGATCACAGAGCTGATTCCGCGGCTAACTTAATGGCATGTATTTGTGGGTTTTTATCGATTTCTTTTAAAATAAAAGAGTTATCTCAGCAACTACGATTCTTCGCTCGACCAGTTCAAAGCTTGTTTTTAATACTTTTATTTTTTCTAAAGTTTTCAAATATGGTTTGAGCGGCTGATTTAGGTAAATTTGGCAGTTTCAATTGAAAATTCTTTTCGAGGGGCCACAAGTAACACCGTCGAGTTTTAAAATTTAGATCCTGCAAATCCTAGATACTTAAAAAAAGTTATAGATGTTTATTATGGGTCAACAAAATTCTAATTTTTAAGTTTTAGTGCCCTATATTGAAGAATTTTATATTAAAATGCTGGTCGTACGTACACTTTTGTCAATGGTCATTTCTAGTTTTTTGTGAATAATTTGTTATGTTTGTATTGGATTTTTTTTTTTACAATTTCCTAATAAAAATGAATTTAAAACAAAAAGGACATCAAACAGATGGGTAGTACGTAGACTTTTGTCGTCGCACTGTACAAACATGTATGTATATTGTAATATTTATATTTTATTCAATTCAGTAAAGAAAAATTTATACAGAACGGCTTAAAAAATTACATAAATTAACGAAGCTAAGCATACATACATAAGTACATATGTGCATACAGATATTAATACAAATTTATGTATGAATATATGTTTTTCTTTCTGTTGGACATTTACCGAACTGATAAGGTGCATGCATCAGCTTCTTTGCAGAATATGGTCGGAAGAAAGCATGCCTGACGATTGGAATCTCAGTGTGCTCTGCCCAATCCATAAAAAGGGAGATCCCACAATCTGCGCCAATTACCGTGGGATCAGCCTCCTAAATATCGCATACAAGGTTCTATCGACCGTACTGTGTGAAAGACTAAAGCCCACCGTCAACAAACTGATTGGACCTTATCAGTGTGGCTTTAGACCTGGAAAATCGACAACTGACCAGATATTCACCATGCGCCAAACTTTGGAGAAGACCCGTGAAAAGAGGATCGACACACACCACCTTTTTGTCGATTTTAAAGCTGCTTTCGACAGCACGAAAAGGAGCTGCCTTTACGCCGCGATGTCTGAATTTGGTATCCCTGCAAAACTAATACGGCTGTGTAAATTGACGCTGAGCAACACCAAAAGCTCCGTCATGATTGGGAAGGACCTCTCCGAGCCGTTCGATACCAAACGAGGTTTCAGACAAGGTGACTCACTATCGTGCGACTTCTTTAACCTGATGCTGGAAAAAATTATAAGAGCTGCAGAGCTAAACCGAGAAGGTACAATCTTCTACAAGAGTGTACAGCTCCTGGCGTACGCCGATGATATTGATATCATCGGAAGCAACAACCGCGCCGTTTGTTCTGCTTTTTCCCGCATGTCATCAAGCAAACAGTCGGCGCATTCGCGTCTTGGCTCCCACGTCACTGTTGACAGTCATAACTTCGAGGTCGTAGATAATTTCGTATACCTGGGAACCAGCATCAACAACACGAACAATGTCAGCCTCGAAATCCAGCGCAGAATAACTCTTGCCAACAGGTGCTACTTTGGACTGAGTAGGCAATTGAACAGTAAAGTCCTCTCTCGACGAACCAAAATCAAGCTCTACAAGTCGCTTATCATTCCCGTCCTGCTCTACGGTGCAGAAGCTTGGACGATGTCAACATCAGATGAGACGACACTAGCAGTTTTCGAGAGGAAAATTTTGCGCAAGATTTATGGTCCTCAGAACATTGGCAACGGCGAATACCGCAGACGATGGAACGATGAGCTGTACGAGTTATACGACGACATTGACATAGTTCAGCGAATAAAAAGACCGCGGCTACGCTGGCTAGGTCATGTTGTCCGAATGGACGAAAACACTCCAGCACTGAAAGTGTTCGATGCAGTACCCGCCGGAGGAAGCCGAGGAAGGGGAAGGCCTCCACTCCGTTGGAGGGACCAGGTGGAGAGCGACCTGGTTAAACTTGGGATCTCCAACTGGCGCCGAACTGCGAAGGAGAGAGAGAGGTGGCGCACTATCGTCGATTCGGCTATAACCGGCTAAACGGTTGCAACGCCAATCACATACATACATACATACTTATATATGTTT
This sequence comes from Zeugodacus cucurbitae, assembly GCF_028554725.1. Lineage (NCBI taxonomy): Eukaryota > Metazoa > Arthropoda > Insecta > Diptera > Tephritidae > Zeugodacus > Zeugodacus cucurbitae. The sequence goes on from NC_071667.1 coordinate 829,380, forward strand.
ATATGTACATAACCAATCTCAGTATTATTTTATGAATAACAAGTTCTTCAGCATCTTCTGCATATGTTCAGCTCATAAGTATGAGCGCTTTTGGTGACCTTATTCTCTTGGATTGTTATTGCAGCAAGTTGATTGTTGATCTCGTTATTGTTATTCTCTTTGGTATAGTGGAGGATGGACAGTACTCCAAGTATATCCAGTGGCGAGTGACACCATTGCAAGGGACATTTAATCGCACGGCTGAATGAATGCAAAGCCACCTTGTTATACCAGTTATTTCTGTGGACTTCGAGTTTAACACAGGTACATATGTACCTAACTTGAACATTATACTTTGTTTCGCACCATCTTGTATGTACCATTTCGGTATTTCAGATTTCTCCTGTATGCCTTAAATTAGTACTATGTATGTACATATATGTTATCTTTCATACCACATGGACTACATGAACTACAAAAGAAGTAAAGTGTATTTAGGTTTATTATTTCGGAGTCTGACAGATGGTTTAGCTATCTGATTTCCACCGAGCCAGACCACTTAACGATTTATTTAATCGAATGCAGACACATACATAGTGTGTATATTCATGGATATGAGTGTACATATTTATAAATTGCGATTGTTCTTCTAAATTGCATGGCAATAAACAATGTATACATTTTGGCTACATGCTAAAGGCTAAAGGCTAAAGACAAAAGAAGTGTAAAATGTTGACGAAATGGTTGACTGCAGTTCTTAACGCTCTCAACCAAAGCTAAGTTTCATACGAACTTTACAATTGGGATGATATTAAGCCGAACTCAATCCAATGAAAATAAAGGTCGGAAACAGTCGCTGGTTACACGAAAAATACGTTACAAAACGGGCATTATACCTACATAGTACGTGTGTACCATGTACCACGGAAATATGTGAACGTAAACACCCTTAATAAAGTGGATAGAAACAAATTCGATAAAAGGGAGGATCATATAACGAACGAGAGCAAATATTTATGTACATATATAGGCATTTATGTACGTGTTTAAAAGCGTACACTCATATGCACGTTGGTTAAAAAATAATGAAGACCAACAATAAAGAGGATCATTGGAAACCATTGCGGCAGATGTTTCTGCTGAAGGTGAGCATAGTAGCACTTCAAGGTAGTATATAGACAAATGAAATTATGTATCTAATACATAAATATATAAGAATATATGTACATATGTACTAACTATAGGACCTGTGTGATAAGAACATTTAATGCTGATAATTAAAAAAATAAATGCAGTTAAAAAGAGTATGTATGGGAAAGATGCTAAATAATTATTGATGTGAAAAAGAGCGGTTGGCAGTAATCTTTCAAAAAATATAGAAGAGGTAAGTACTATGATCATTGATTAATGTGCCGTGATTCATGGCCCATCAAATGCCGTATTAGTTCTAAAAAGCTCGGAGGGGTTTACAAACCAAAAAACATGTTATCTGCATATTTTTAAATAATTCTATACACCCACTCAAGGTAGGGGGCGATTTTTCCATACAATTCTCCTGCAAACTGCGGCTTCTCGCTAGCACATTTGTCATACATACATACATAATATTGAAATAGGCACTCATTTATGTGCATTCACTAACCCACACAGTGCACTTAAATACATCACACCGACATGCCAAAGAATTCCAGAGCACTAGCAATACATTGCTAGTCTTTTGTGGGTCGAAGTGAAATGGAATTGCTTGGTGCGGTAAGTTTTGGGAGCTGAGTAAAAATGTAAAGAGACTATATATATGTATGCAACTATGTATTTGTTACGTTTCTATTCACTGCACCTCGCTTGAAGACAGTGTGGGGGGGTTGGCGGCGTGCATAAAAAAATATAATTTTATCTGGAAGACAACCTATGCATATGCATGTATATAGAAATGCTAACGTATATATGTATGTACATATGTAAAAAAACATGTTTACCAATTTGCTCGTAATTTTATTTAACCAGTTATACATACATATGCACATATGTATATGTATTATAACTTGCATACGGATTTGATGAATTGCAATTGATAAAACAAATGTAATGTATGTACATAACTTGTATTCAAGTGGGAATCGGCCTGCTTAAACAGCCACTTCGACCAATTTCGTTTTGACATAGCGTTGCCAAGCCTCTTCTGCGGCAGTCATCTGTTCTTCTACCTCCGCCTGTAGGCTCGCAATTTGATATTTGTCCAGAGCTAGCTTCATCACCATACCATCCAGTGTGCGTTCAGAGCCATCTGCGTCGGTAGGCGGCTCCTTTAACTTTTCCGCCAACTTGATGAACTTTTGCAAATGAGCAAACTTGTTGGGCGAGATGGTTTGGTTCGAATCGGTCGTCGCAGCCGCTGATGCATCTAAAATATTTAGGTAACGTGTAATTATCTTCACCTTAGAAGATACAAAATCACTTCGTCCAACCACTGGTGATATTTCACGATTGAGTTCGGTTAATGCCTTCACGATTTGCTTTAGCTTTGTATCGGCTGCATCGGTGAGATTTTGTTCTTGAATCCAAAAGTCAGACATCGATCTCAGTGGACCAACGGTGGTGGTGACTAGTGCCGATTTATCGGGTCGTGCAGTTAGTTCTTCATCAATCGGCTCTTCTGAATTGAGATTATTTTTAACGATGACGTGATGGTTTTGAAAAATCAATGTTTTGTTTATAACATCTTCAGTTTCGTTGGAATCGCCGGACTTCACATGAAAATCCAGAGCGAATCGGAAGAGTACGTTCGCATTCGCGAGCTAGTTGTGGACATTTAAATTCGGTAAACATCATTACACTATATTAGAATGCACATGTACATATACGTATGAACATAGATATGTGTATACATATGTATTGTTACATACCTTTGCATCTCTAGTGATTACAGCGATAACCGCCACCAACAGCAACTGTATCCGTGGCTGCATTCCGAACTTGTACTGAAATGATTCGAATACAAACTACTAGACACCCTTCAAATCAATTTCTGAGACCCAGTGGCCGCGGTTACTTTCGTCAGCAAATAAGTACGTCGTAGCAGGCGTGTTATCGCTCCTTCAGTACTCACAATTATTGAAAGGTTAAACTGAGTTCAATCAAGATTGCGAAAGACTCAACATATACGCAGATACATATTCATATATACATAAATAGTATATGAATATATGTATATACATATACATATGATAGAAATAGCTTCTGATTGGGATGTTGACATGTACGTATGTACATAGAGTATGAAAATATTAAGTAAAAGTACAATGCAAATAATACATCTGTTTCGAAGGAAGATAATCGGCTGCTTAGCAGGGTTTATGGTTCCTACCAATTGCCAAGTAGTTTCTTACTAATCGACTGTAGATTATTTTATGCTTAATGTAAAAACAGCACATTTACATATTTATGTACATATGCAAATACAGCGGGTTGTGCTTTCGAAGAACCTTAAAATGTTGTATTAACATGATGTGTACCTGTGCAGTCCATATGTACATATATATCTCAAAGAGCGCCCGACTGCAATTTGAGCAGCTTGCAGTATACTGTAAATACCCCCCTTTAGCGTTAAACAACCCCTCCCCACCACAATGTCATTGGTTAGTCAACTGTCTGGTCATTGCACTGTTGCCGCAACAACAACGGACAAAGGGTCTTGCATATGTATGTATGACCACGGCTATGAATGCAGTAATAAGTGTATACTGGGTAGGGGAAGAGAGTAGTTGGTTGATTTTCATATTTTATAGCAAATTTTGTTTTGGAAATAGAAAACTACGAATTATCAAAATTTCCACTTATCAAGCGTAAAAATAAAACCGATTCCCCATTTTTTTAAATTACTTAAGCAAAATGGATATTAATGTACAATTAATTAATGTGCATTAATGGATATTAATGTATGTATATATACATGCCTATGTGTGAAACGATTGTCTAAATGCGAGTACTTTTGATACTGTTTGCAGTGTATGCACCTTATGTATGTACATATGTATATGTGTTTTCAAGGCTATGTCCTTGAAAAAGTTAACTCTACAATAAATAGTCAATCGACAATAAATACATAGAGAATTTACTAAAGAATGGAAACACATATGTACATATGTAAGGTAAGCATGATATGTTAGCATACTTAGTTATTCATGAGTACATTTGCCCCCTCTATGAGGCCAGCAGATACATTCCAGTACTAAAGACACCCTATTTGTATATGTTTTAATTAACTACATAGTATGTGTCATTTGAACAAAAATTGGTTTAATGTTTTAGCTGAAATGAGAAGTTATTTTGACATAACATATATAGCTGCCACAGCGGCTTATTAAAAAAAACTGTTGCACATGGCGCAAGACAGAAGGTGACCAATGTAGTGAAATGCTTTCTTCGCTGCTTAAATAAATATTTCTTATGTACATACCTACATACATATCTTCGTTAATCTTTACAAGATGACAGGAAAATGCGTTGGCGGTAAAACATTGCACACACAAAGTCATTGCGGATTTCAACCCGTTAAATTTTGATTTTTTCATTCCGGCTGAATCTGCCACGTAAATCTTATATGCAATTGTGTGTTTGCATATTGTTGTAGATAGGGGACTTTAATTCCTCTTCTTTTCATACATTTTACAATCGATCAGGCTGATTGGGTTGCAAATCGTTCAAACTTGAAGCACATTCAAATCTATCTATCTACATATAGAACAGCACGCCCATTTATCTTAAGCATTATGCCAAACCGTTGCTCAAATTGGTGCAGTTGTTGCAGGAATAGATACACACCGTATAACGGACATGCGCTGTGGGAATTGCGTTGTATAAAATAGGGGGAACAAACTGAGATATCCGCAGGACATAGAATTTTCCCACCGTTTCTGTTTACTACATAACTGTGCTGAGAGACACGCCGCCTTTTTCATATTGCCTCCAGTTTTTGGTGAATGAGAGAACATGTGAAAACGAAAAAAATACAAAACATTAATATGCAACGTAGCTAGCTAGTAAATATGCTCACGGAATTCGCGCTCATTTCCCGGGTAATGTCCTGTTGTGATTTCGGCTGCTAGAGTAGAAAAACAACATATAAGGGCGAAGAATCGCATTGATGTCGGTTATTTTGGTTATTGCGTCGCAAAATGTCATATGGATACATATCTACACATGTATCCTATGCACCGGATACAAGCAGAAATATTTTCTTTTGGTCGGGGAATGGGCTATTTTGTGATGTATTCCCAGGAATTCCTTAATAAGCAGCTTCAATTAGAATATTTTTTTGTAACGAACAACAACGTAAACAAAAGCAATTCATTTGTTCATAACTTTAACAGACCCATAAGTATTCGGCTAAGAAATTACACACACTACGCTTTTCCAAGTAGGGGCGTACGGCGAGGGTTCGAGTATAGCTGTCATTTAGCACAGGAATTTGTTGCCTTTAATAGCCGATTCAATTATCACTTAACACATGGCTTAAAGAACAATTCTAGCTATCGATATTCATTTATATAAGAAATAATGGTAACTCTCGTTCTTTGTCCTTTTTTTCTTCATAATATTTATCTTTTTATTTAATAAAAGCGATTTTATATCATATATTGTTAGGTAATAGCTTTGTCGTGAATGCTTCAAAAATAGGTATGCAAATGCTAAGTAATGAATTCCAAGACAATTTTAAATTTTAGAAGAACAATTTTAATACAGTTTATTGGATATTAGTAACTATTATTTTATTACCATACTTTTTTAAAGAAACTTAAGATTTTACTGAAGAATCAGTTAGCTTGTGAATTCAGCTTTCTTCTTGACGTTAATGACTTTTGATGTGAATTTCTGATGAGGTTTCAAAGTATTTAAATGCGAGTACATTACGCTCACATTGGCCTTCCCATGCCGCGACCCATGCCCCCAGCCATTGGCATCTCGCCAGCTTTGGGGCTCTTAATGGTTTCATCGACTGAGAGTATCATACAGGCAGCCTCGGCAGCAGCGGTCAAAGCGTTGATCTTAATAATCGATGGCTCCCACACGCACTGATCGAAGTTGTCGGCAATATGCTCCTTGGTGATATCGACGCCATACCACTGACCGCCTATTAGAGGATATAGTGAAATAAAATACGTATGCAAAGATTAATTGAAATATTTTTGCAATTTGCTTTGAAGTAATTAAGTTTATATATTATATTAAATTCGAATCAATTTATAGATATAGAAGAATTATTAATGCTTTTAAATTAGAAATTAAAAAAATGTATTAACGGCATTTGTAAATATTAAAGAAATTAAACAACAAATGCGAAACCACAGAATGATATAAACAAATTTATGTACTCGGCCATACATATATGTAGATGTACAATGACTCACGAAATTGATCACGCTTCTGCTGAATAGCCATTTCTGATTTAATTTCGTCTTACATATGAAGTCAAATACAAATCCAACTGAATACTTTTGTTGGTTGGTGTTTAAGGTTGTGTAGTCGGTTGAGACTAAATAAATCGTTTAGGATCGGGTTAGGCGCAAATGGACCTGGAGACCCTACGCTGAAGTTTGGAGTAGGCACCATTATGGTATGGGGATGCATGACATGTTTAAAAAACATCAAAGCATGTATTAGCTTTTTATCAACGATTGGGTACCTGTTGATACCGTGATCAATTTCGTGAGTCACTGTACATCTCTATATAGCAGATATATTTTGTGTGTCTAGTTATGCAAACGTTCAATCGTTTTTGGCCCGAGGCTGCGTAACCAGCCGATTCGTTCGCATGGGTGACTACGTGACTTTTTTGTTATAAAAAAACGTAAAATCGAGCAACAGTTGTGTTTCTACTAAATATTTAGTTTGTTTATCTCTATGGTTATGTTTACCAATAATCTTACAAACATGTACATATTACACACTCTCACACTTACATACATACATATTCACATATGTACACAATTAAATGTCTACAAACGACAAGGAGACTATCTGAAAGTGCTAACAAAGGGGACGGATTGTACGTACCTTGGGCATGTTTTTGCCGAAGCTTGTTCAAAATGTTAGTAGCGTCAAAACCAGCATTGTCGCACAGCTGACGTGGAATAATCTCCAGAGCTTTGGCAATGGCGGCGATCAGAAGTTGCTCCTTTCCAGCGATGGTTCGTGAATATTCCCGGAGAATTTTAGACAGTTCCATTTCAATAGCACCACCACCTAGAAATAAGAAATAGTACGGTCTGATAAAAAATATTTATCCATGTTTTATGTAGTATGTATAAAATGGCACCAGCTTAGCATGGCTAAATTTTCATTGGAGTGATGGTGAAGGATGAAAGAAGAAAAACTACTTTTTTTATAGTTAACATATAATCTATTGCGGGTAGATATACACACTTGTAGTCCTTATGTCTAAATAAACAATGACAAAAATAAGTCTCATTTTCCATACTCTTTCAAAATATTTCATATAACTTAGTAATTGTATTCAACGTGTGAAGCTGCTTTGGGACAACAATGGGCTTTTTCATAGGTGGGATCACACATTAATCTGTGTGAGCGTGCGGTTGTCACTTAAAGGGAAATTTACATAATAATTATATATATAAATTAAATTTATTTATTTTTGTTTTATCGATAAAATTATGTGTGTATAAAGTTATGTGGTTCGCCAGTTTGTGCGAGAAAATGGATCAATAAACACGTTTAACACACAATTAGTAGTAAGGAAAACGTATACATAATTTATAAACAAACATACAGTGGAACTTCTCTAACTCGAATCACCATAATCCACAAAAAAACTTCGAGTTATAGAATTTTACATTAAAAATATTTTTTTTAATATAGATTTATACAGTTTTATTTATTTACTACGTTAAAAGTTTTATGTTCACACGTTAAAACACGTATTTTGTAATTTTGTTGTTTGCCCTTTGCTATTGTTTGGCTCTTGACGTCTGTATCCCATTTCTTTGTTAGATAATTTATAAAATCTATAAATGTAATACAATATTTTTTGTTCGCCTGCTTACGAATATAGGGACTCTTTAAAAATTCTGCGTAGTTAGTTAGATTTTATTTTTCGTATTATGCCTGGTCGAAAAATTCGATTTATGGAAGGAAATTTCTATGAAATTTGACTTCTATTGCTAATTCAAGGGTTCGAGTTATGGAGCACTTCGAGTTAAAGAAGTTTGAGTTATGGAAGGAAATTTGTATGAAATTTGATTTCTAAACGCTATTGCCAATTCAAAATTTCAAGTTATGAAGATCTTCGAGTTACGGAAGTTCCACTGTATGTTCATAAGTAACTTAATATCATATATGAATGTATGTAGCGGGTGTTTGTTTTTAGACATGAGGCAATACTTTTTTCGAAGTTTGTCTTTTCGCCAGCTGTTACTTGATTTATACTGAGTTTGGTTTGTCATTTGAAATGCACAGATTTACTCCGGAATACGTTTTTTGCTAACTTACGATCCCAATTGCTGCAAAAATTGGACTTTTCGAGCCAGTCGCGGCGATCAGCTGAACGAAATCATTTTCAAAATAAAAATATAAATCATTTCTTCGCCAAAACATGTAATTATATGAGTTTTATTTCTTCTTGAAATACACATGAAAAACACTCTTTACATTTCCATAGCCGCATGCGTTCAAGGCATTTCATTCAACTTTGTTGTTCTAATCAACTTATTATTAAGATTACACATTTCCAGGCTGAAAAATACTAGAGATATGTATATGACATAAATGTGTACATATATTCATATGCTTGTGCAAGCAAATCCCAGCTTGGTGTTATTGAAATCGATCGTTTCAAAGACGCTTGGCCAATGCACTCAGCAAAACTCAAATGCGAGAGCAACACAAAATGAGGTAAATAAAGTAAATTCTTTATGCTCCGTAGTGCTAATACACACATGCATACACACACCCTCGCTTATGTGTAAACCATATGCACTTGCTATAGTCCAATTATTCTCCAGTGACACCACTGAGTCTGGTTTTGTTGTTGTACAGAGCACTTGTTAAGAACACACTTAAATAACCGCCACAATTAGAAACAATAGCATTCATTATTCACATAAGAAAGATTTAGATCGAAAACAGGCGAATTATTTACAAATTCTCGATCAATTATGTTTTTAAAAAGTTTATGTCAAACAGAATACAGAAGACAAATGAGGTTTAAGCGTCTACTTCACTATACCCTTATGCACCAAGGCATTATTTGGCTTTGAGAGATCATTTCTCATGAATTTGTGCCGAACTAATTTTCGACAGTGTGTCAATTAAAAGGTTAAAAGCTCAACATTTTAACATTTTCCCTGTAGAATTAGTATAATTTAGAAACACTGGCAATCTTGTTTTTACATGGTACCAAGAGCGAGGCAGGGGACACAATCACGACATCAACGTCGAGGCCAATAACAAACTCGACGACCAAGCGAGAAGTCGACAACTTGCAATGCAAGTCACACTGCATTGCTGCCACGAATACACACGCACAATTTTCCACTAACACATACCACAGGTACATAGTGGGGGTCAATAAACTCGCCATGGGCACGAAAACTGCATTGGCACAACAAGCGGCAGCGATGTTCGTACTAAGCCAACTAGTCATAGGTACGAGGGTGGTGTCAGAGCAACCGCCACGAGCCGATTCTTTCCTACCAACTTTTAGAAACTCACCGCAACATATACGAGTATGTTAAGAAATAGGCAAATACGCTTCCAGAAAGTACGCGTGACCTCTGCAATAGAAATAAATACTTCTCTATAGCGCTATAATGTATAGATCTGAGTTTCCTAGACTGGAGAATCCTATTTTAAATGTAACTTAAATGCTTGGCTGTAACTTTGCCACATTCTCGAGTTTGAATAATTTATGGTATGGTAGGTGAGGTTACATCGTTATTAGGTTCGCTTTTCATGCGTGATTATTTTGCATTTGACAAATATTTTCCGAGTTTCAGGCAACGCAATTATTGTAACGGTCACGTGTAACGGCAGAGCTACCTCATCATGACAAATACACCTATGCATTTGACAGGCAGAGGTCTTCATAACATAACACAACAAGGAAAAATTCCGCGGACGGAATAATCACTAAACGGAAACCATTGTGGCTTTCTGTGAATATGAAGAAATGAAGTTGAATTAAATTCCTTGAAATTCAGTCAAGTCACGTTGCTGCAATGTGCAACAACGGCTCCCAGCCTTTTCTAAGCGCCATTTATCTCAACAGTTGAAGAGAGTCACGTTGCATAAGTATTCTCTTGAGGAAATTGATTTTGTCACAACTTACATATGCAAACAAGGGCGTTTTGGACACATTTTATGTAAATAACGGGTGATTTTTTTGAGGTTAGGATTTTCATGCATTAGTATTTGACAGATCACGTGGGATTTCAGACATGGTGTCAAAGAGAAAGATGCTCAGTATGCTTTGACATTTCATCATGAATGATGAAACGATCTGCCACAACGTCGAATTTTCAGTGAATGGGCCCTAGAAAAGTTGGCAGAAAATCCGCTTTTTTATCGACAAATTTTGTTCAGCGATGAGGCTCATTTCTGGTTGAATGGCTACGTAAATAAGCAAAATTGCCGCATTTGGGGTGAAGAGCAACCAGAAGCCGTTCAAGAACTGCCCATGCATCCCGAAAAATGCACTGTTTGGTGTGGTTTGTACGCTGGTGGAATCATTGGACCGTAATTTTTCAAAGATGCTGTTGGACGCAACGTTACGGTGAATGGCGATCGCTATCGTTCGATGCTAACAAACTTTTTGTTGCCAAAAATGGAAGAACTGAACTTGGTTGACATGTGGTTTCAACAAGATGGCGCTACATGCCACACAGCTCGCGATTCTATGGCCATTTTGAGGGAAAACTTCGGAGAACAATTCATCTCAAGAAATGGACCCGTAAGTTGGCCACCAAGATCATGCGATTTAACGCCTTTAGACTATTTTTTGTGGGGCTACGTCAAGTCTAAAGTCTACAGAAATAAGCCAGCAACTATTCCAGCTTTGGAAGACAACATTTCCGAAGAAATTCGGGCTATTCCGGCCGAAATGCTCGAAAAAGTTGCCCAAAATTGGACTTTCCGAATGGACCACCTAAGACGCAGCCGCGGTCAACATTTAAATGAAATTATCTTCAAAAAGTAAATGTCATGAACCAATCTAACGTTTCAAATAAAGAACCGATGAGATTTTGCAAATTTTATGCGTTTTTTTTTTTTAAAAAGTTATCAAGCTCTTAAAAAATCACCCTTTATATTTGGTGGATAAAAAGGGATATTACTTGGAAAAAGTATGTATATATATGTATAATAAATTGCACGGATTTAAATACTAAGCGCAATAAAGAACATTTTAAAGTCAAAAACGCTAATTTGAGATCTTATCAGTGTTGATCAATAATCTCAGGAAAATCAAGTACATAATTCCGTTTGGAAAAAAACCTTGTTGTTTGGCAATTTTTACAAGGATATATAGACAGTCTTCTAAAATCAATAAAATCTATGGTCAATAAAATGTCAACCTTGACAATTTTACAATTTTCAAGTATTTTAAATATGTTCCACAATTATTATAAAGAGAGAGGGATTACTTCACTTACGCTCGATGGTGTAAATTCCACCACCATTGCCAAATTATTTAAATATGTACATACACATGAACTTATATTATTCTACAAAGGTGTTCACGAAGAAAAACAAGTTTTTTCAGAAAAGTAGCAATTATTCAATTTAATATTGCCTTAATAATAATATTTTTCACTACACCGTTTAATGTTAACTGTAATTCTCAACTGATTTATAGAATCGCATGTATAAGCGTTGAGTTCTTTCCACAATCTGTCCTCCTTGTCATGGGGAGCATAATATCCAATGAGCGTTTAGTGAGGGTATTTATGCTGACACCATACAAACATATTCCCCCGTACGACGAATTCCACACGTTGTGTGGTTGCACTCGTTCGGAATTTTTGGAAAGCCCTCTTACTTTATAGGGGGCTTAATAAATTAATTACATGTTCACAAATAAGTTATATATACGTCTATTTGCGGTGCGATAAGAGAATTATACTCAACCGAGTAGATATTGATGTTGAAACCTATGCACCGAGTTGAGTTGGTCAATTTTAAAGTATTTCTTGCAATCCTTCATCTATTTCCAGTGTAATTTGGTATGCAGATATCGTTAAAATTATGCGTTGAATTTGAATTTCACATTCTGTTCTATTTTTCTCTTCGCTTTTGAACGGTATTAATATGTATGTATTTATATAACGAAGACGAGGACAATTGAAAGAATGTTGTGCAAAATAATAGGCGCGTATTCTCAAACTCATTGATTATACGACATATAATATTTTAATGCTTTGAACAGGAGCTTTGAATTGTATTCTTAACTATGATGTCAAGATTGTGATAACTGTGAGCACTGACTTCGATTTAGCTGCATCGCCGAGGGCGTTACTTAAAATAGGCGAATATGTTAAAATCGGCAGATATGTATATTTTTCGACTATTCTTATTGTCTGTTAATAGGGGTTTTGCACAGCTGTGTACATATGTATGTATGTATGAATTCTGGTGCAGTTGATTGTAAATTTGCAACATGCAACGTGACTTTAATTGAAATCAATTTGCCTTGCACAAAACTCACTGGATGGTGGCCGGTAGAGAATTTAATAAATGACTGTTAACTGGCGAGAAAAGCGAAATGTAAAAAAAAAATATATCAAAGTGAATGCTCAGTCTTTATACGCAATCTATTTTCAGATAAAGGTTTTAGCTTACAGTTTGTGGAGAACGAAAACAAATTTTAATTTCTTAAAATTCAAACTGTACAAAAGATCTTCTCTAGTACGGTATACATTATTTGCTTAAATTGCCTAGAGGTTATGTTATATCGTTTTTTCTTCTGTTCTTTGTGAATTTTATAGATATACAGGAACGATAAATCTACTCGTATATTCAAAGGGAAATAACACTCTTTCTTTAATTTTACATTAGAGATCGACTGAACAGGGGACCCCCATAATGATTTTACATATACATATGTATATATATTTACAAAGGTATGCACCTGTGTATCAAATAAAACCAGATTAATTGTATATATTTCTATAACAAAAATGTTAGATCGGTTCCATATGTATATATGTATGTATGTTTTGTATTATAATTGTTAAAAAATTGAGCAAGATTTCATTGCTGATTACATTAACCGATCATTGGATGAGAGATATGAACCCTAAGTCAACTAATAAAGCGTGGACCTTCTTACCTGTTCTCAGGCAGTTCGACTTTGTTAAATTATTATATTTGGAGAATGTTTTATGTCGCCACAACAACAACAGCAATAAAATATTTATGGAAATAACTGAATGCAGAGATTCCGAAAATAAATGACATTTGCTGCGAACATAGGGGAACTAGAGCGATCATGAAGAATAAAAGAGCGCGACATTGTGTGGTTGAAAATTGGCAGACGCAACGCGGACACAACGGTTGACCGCGAGACGTCAAATAAATAATGCAAAGTTATGGCAAAAATCAACCGAAAGAATATACAAAGTGGACGGGAGTCGACCACATTTTTGTTCGAACTAACGCTAAAGAATTAGCAGTGATTGCAAAAGTAAATAAGGAACTCTTTAATATTTGTCCGGTTTGCTACGGTCAACTTTACTTTGCTCTGCCGTGTAGATCTAAAATTATAAATCACCTGTTCACCACTAAAACCCCAAACGACTCTAATCAGATTAAACATTGGACAGGCAACTAACGGGCAGTTAATGAAACAAACACCAACAGAAGTTTAGCAGAGCACGAAGAAGATATGACAATGCGCTTTGGCACATGAACACCAAACTGCTGCGTTTACATAATTAATAATGAATGCGCGATAGGTGCAGCGGATGTAGCTGCAAAGCACAGTATAGCTCATCACTCGAAGACTTCGACTTGTATGAAAATGGAAATGGTTGGGTTAGTGTTGGAAGAGCGCAAACCAAAAGCTATCTGATACTGACAGCCCACAAAGCATCGCCATGTTTGCCTTTGTGCATCAGCTGGGGAGAAGAAATGCACAAAGTTGTGTATAAACGATTCCAGCGATACAACAAACACACAACATTTGACAACTAAATTGAAATGGATTGGCATAATAAAGTGAAAGAACAAAATATAACAAAAAATACAGATATAATAATGTGTTGCATATGTGTGTGCTAAATTTGAGATTTACTGAAAATTAACAAATTATGTAGATAATTAAGGTTTGAATAATAAAAATTTTACGAAATCACATGAACAAGGAGTACGCGGATTGCAATGAAAATGCGTGAAAATATTATCAGGTGAATTAGCACCTAGTCACATTATTATGTATCAAGAAGATACTATATTTTCATTAACATAGTTTACAGATCGATCGAATTTTTCGGTAAAAAATCAGTGATCTTCACTGAGGTCCTCATATTCGGTACCTTAAAAAGTTATGGTTTGATAATTTGTGGATGTAAAGTGCCAAATGGCCACTCTCCAATTTTCACACGGATTTATGTGGTATGTAAATATATAAAGCGTATTAGTATGCGAGGTAATGCACAATTCGATTTTCAAAAGATGCCCATTTTTATAATTTATCTTCTTTACACTTGTTTCACTTGTAAGGCCTAATTTAAGTCTTAGTTATAAACCTTTTATAGAAATACAAAGCAAGATACACATATGTACATTTACATTTACTACTGACTGTAAGATAAATAAAACACCTACATGTGTTAGATACCTAAGACCCTTCATTTCAGAATTCTGAAGCACAATAATTTGTCAACATTTTTTTCAGAAATACGTTATAAAGCCTAAACGCATATAAATGTTTCAGTTTAAATTATTTAAAAATATTTTGGCAATACATTAATGTTTAATTTTTCTTATTGATTGAATTATAATGAAAATTGTTATAACTTACCAGCAACTACAGAGTCATGTTTTATTGTACGGCGCACAATCATAATAGCGTCATGCAATGAGCGTTCAGTTTCTTCAAGGAATTGTTCGGCTCCTCCGCGTAAAATCAATGTGCATGTTCTGGCATTAGGGCAACCTTTTTGAAAACAAAGTAAATAATTAGGAATAATACAGTAAATATATTTATGTGTATTATTTTGACCCACCTTGGAAAAAGTTGAATCGTTCTCCTCCAATTTGACGTTCTTCAAAATATTCACAAAGACCCAATACACTTGGATTTATGTCATTGGCAGTGGTCATAACAGCGCCTCCACAAGCCTTCATTGTACGCTTTAAATCTTCTTCTGGCACACGACCAGCACAGAACATGTCACGATCTGCGAAATACTGTGTTGCAACATCACCAATTGGTAGTTTGGACAATACAACATTGGCCCCAGATTCGTGTATCTTGTCGAGTTTTTTGTATAAAATTTGCCACTCTGCATCAACGATTTTCTGGTACTCTTTAACATTGTCTACTCGCACTTCAGCATTATCGCGCTCGGCTTTTAGTTCCAATTCAATGTTTAATAGAGCTATTTTGCAATTTTTGTATGATTTAGGTGCCATTTCAAAACCAGCGTAAGAGAATGTCTTTTTAAAGGCAACTCCAGATACAAGTTCTGATTCCTCCAATGATCCACCAGATACCTTTTTAATGCCAATCATATTCAAAGGTAACAACTCATCCAAGGAGAGTACGCTGTCTACCACCATTTTTGAGAAGAAATCTTTCTGTTGATGAATCAATTTTGAAGACATTGCTGTGGCAGCACACTTTTCCAATAATGCTCGTTGTTGTTCTTTTGATTGTTCCTCAACATGGACCGCCATTTCATTAATTTTGGTCATGCACAACTGTAGAGCTTTGCGAATTGCTTTGATAATAATTCGAGCATGCACACCTTCTTCCACAAAAGGTTTGACTTGTTTCAAAATTTCACCTGCCAAAAGTACAACTGACGTTGTGCCATCACCAACCTATAAACGAATTATGGTTATTTTACGTAGTTTATAATAATATTACTTTTACCTCAGCATCTTGAGATTTAGCTATATCTACAAGTGTTTTTGCAGCGGGATGAACAATGTCCAAAAGCTTCATAATTGTGGCACCATCGTTTGAAATAGTGGCCTTACCCGTAGAATCAACAATTAGCTTGTCCATGCCGCGCGGACCTAATGTGGTGCGCACAGCGTCCACGATGGATTGACATGCATTGATGTTAGATATGAGTTGAGGCTTGCCCTGAGAGGTATCAGTACCTTCCTTCAAAAGTACGATTTGCGGTTGCTGCAAGTAAATTTGAAGAATATATAAAATTAATTATTTCTATAGGCTGTATGAATCAAATAATTTCAGGGGTGTTGTCATCAAGCATGCCGCATTACACCAATACTAGAACACATACGCTGCCGTCTTTTCATATGGCATGCGAGAAAATTCTTTGAAGGTTAGGTTAAGAAGTGAATTTACATACTTAATAACTTGCAAGTAATGTAAACTAATAAAAAAGGAAAATTTCACTGTTATTCATCGACATGCTTTTAAATAAATTTGCAACAAAAGAGTCATGTGTTTGAACGCCTGAACTTTAGTGTATCCACCATCTGCACCTTCTCAAGTATTCTCATGACATATTGACAAATATTACCGACCTAAAATTTCATGTGATAAGAATTTATGTATTTGCTTACCATATTTAATTAATGGGATGTTAATACAATCAATGCTTTAAAAAATATTTATTAAATTAGCAACAGCGGTTTTCTCACGCGGCGAATATAATTTCAACGATGGCGACAGCGATGAGTAACAAAACTTTTGACAGCTGGAAATGTGTGCGTTGGAAGAAAGGAACAGCTATACAGTGCTTGTCAGATGCCAGAGCTACCTGCCGCCTATTAAAAATGTGCAGGGTTGCATTCACTTACATCATTTTAAAGTTTTAATTTTGTTTTTTATTATTAATTTTTTAATAATAGTAGTCCAAAAGGATATATACATGATTGTGTAGGAGCGCCAGACTTTAATGTCCAATATATATTTATATTATGTCTTGTTAAAGTTACAAACATAAATATTTTTATACCCTGCAAAAATGGTGAGTACGCCTTTAGTCCAGTTATAGATAGGAGAATTCATCTTCACTTTGATATAAAATATTCGGTCCAGTTACCATTACGATGTCCTACGCCAGAACTTTCAAATAATAATTTCTGCCCGCCAGTTGAACATATCAATAATCGCATAGTCAATATGATCGTGATCAACGAGTCAGAATAGGGATATGAGAGAATCACTTTGTTGTAAAACTTCATAAAACGCAGTTTCTTAGATAAAAAAAGTGTTTCTTGTATTAGAAAATGTGTATATATGTACATATATATTTGGCAATTGCGGATATGAAATTAAGATCATGTACATAGATCAGTTCAATGGAGGCATATCAACTTAAGAGCCTAAGACTCCCGGTCGGATTAATTAAAAACTAAATAGGGAAAAGATGACTAATTTCATTGGCGAATGCTGATTACAATAAAATCATTGCCATTAGATGCGGTTGGACTTGACGAAGAACTAGAAGCTATTTCAACCGTATAGTTAGTGAATTCTCGATTATTGCCATTTACCATAATTATAGTTCTTAATATTATTTGCTAATAAGAGTTATTCTGGAGTAAGTAGTAAGTTTATGAACAAAGCGCTATAACGAAATGCAAAGACTCTTCTAGAATTGGCATTATAATGATCACACTCACTATTTTTTACATTATAAGAAATAAGTAATGGTAAGGATTTGAGATCGCAGTAAATATTTACATATTAAGTGCCGCATTTGGTTTTGCTCCACGTTCAACTGATTCTGGCGATGAGCTCAAGAGCCAGAAGCGACGTCTTAATGGGTTGCTGTACGTTTTGCACCGTCAGTGCGTATGGTCATATGTATGTATTTATTGGTTAACAGCTAGACCTAGAGTTCGCTTCTTCGCTGCGGCCGAGTGCGTTCAACATGTCGTATGCGTAACACTATTTTTAGCTGCAACAGATTCCTACGAACAAATAAACGAGACGGAAGAGCAAACGCATACGCAACGATCACACAATCACACGCCCATTACACAGTATAAACGAAATTCACATGCGTGCATATACATATTTTAATTTCGTTGCGCTGCATTTTTTGTGGAGCGCAGGTTGGGGAAGCAGAATAACATTCTCGGCGTTAAATTGAAGAGAGCAGGGCGAGGAGATGACACAGTGGACATGGACATCTTCAGTTTGATTTCAGTTTGCCCACACAACTTGAACGAGGCAGTTGTCAATGGGAATGAGTAGAATCGAAACGAGAAGCGCGAAAAGTACGCGGAGAGGAATTCAGATAAAAAGCCGCAACTTAATAAACTAAAGCATTTCAAATGACTGAAATTCTAAATCTAATTCCGTAAAATTGAATTGGAAATTTAGATGTGAAGAAGTGCCAACACTGCAAGCAAACAGAAAACAAAGGACGCGAGATATGCAAATCATCCTTAAAATAGATTTAAAGATACATTTGCATCAACTCAGGCAGGCAGTAAGTGCGATTGAACGAATTTGAACTAAAATTGAAATTAGCACACACTCCAATACATATGCACATCCAAAGGGATTATCTGGTGATAAGTGCCAACCAAGAAATTAAGTTTTGAATTGGTTAAGTTTTTGAGTAAGGTGTCTCAGTGCCACGAATGTACTTTAGCTGTAAAGTCGAGACAATTCAAGTGTTTGGAATGTTGAACATAGTTTTTAAATTTTAAATTGAGTGCGTGAACGAAAGGGGTGTGTAAGAATCCACTAGTAACAGGACTGCATTTTGTGTTCAAACTAGAACAAAAGCTGTGCAAAAAGCGTATATAACGGTACAAATATTGAAAACTTACGATTCATAAGTGAATATAAACTAGAGAGAGAAAAAAAGACTGCAAACCAGTAAACAAGATAAACATGAACGTCTAAACGTCTAAACCAAAAAAGCAACGAACAAGTTTTTATGTAAGTATACTAAATTCAGCTTAATTCCAGAATTCTATTTAATCAATTACTCGCCTGGCATTTCATACGCACATCTTCTCATTTATCTGTATTTGTATATTTTCATAGAGTCCGATCGACATGGGTGTTCCTCTCCTGTGCGCGTTCGGCTGTGTTTTTAGCTCTGCAATTAGAATTTTGTATTTGCATAGGCATTTAACCCAGTTCCGTGTTTCCACAATTTCCAACAACACTGTAGCGCTGGTGCAATAGCTTTTGTTTTTTTTATGATTTTCAAATTTGTTGAGTGTAAACTGTTCGTTGATTCAAAAATGCTGTGCGATGTTATGTGTGCAAAGTGTTGGAAGCTAATAAGTTGTAGGTGGAAGCGTAATTAGCTAGTTGGCGCAACTGATGCTAATGTACAATATTATTGCAGACCCTGTTGAACTTTGTAGAACGCATCTCTTTTCTATGCGCAATAATCTGAATTGCGTACACTTCTAATAAGGTATAAAGATGGGGCATGTCGGCCGATCCAATACCTCTTATTAACTTAAAATCGATATGAAATTAACATATTTGAACCCATTAATTTAGTTCTAATGTTAGAAGTATTCTTATAAGAATCCGTCAGGAACACGAAAGCTATATTCGTCGGTGTAAATAAGATACATTTATAGCAAACCATAAATAATGCTATAAAAAGTCAAGAGAAATTTTTAAATGTGTATGAACGCACCTGAAAGACTGAAAGAAAGAATAAACAAAACAAAACTCACAGAAACAAAAAGTGGAGAAGAAAAACAAACAAATTTGAAATACATTTCGCTGTGAAGTCGTCCCGACGTCGGCGCACGAACGACAATTTCGCATGTCGTGGCCAATATGGAAATGCAAGGAAGGAAAAAAATAGCAGACATATACACAAACAAGCGGACATTTATTTGAATGCACCACCGAATACTTGGTGTAAATACTACATTGGAGGACCGTCAGGCTTGTGGCTATCGCCAATAGACCGACCGGTCACCGCGGAGAGCAAATTAAAAAACATTCGCCTAGGAAAGCGCAAGAATTTCGGCGGAATGCCAGAAAGCTTTGCTTATGCTTAGTAGTTGTCTATGTTCATGACACAGCACACATGCATACATATGTACATGCATTCATCGTATTTTGAGCTTTGCGTTCAATGGTTCGCTTATCGTTCCACACGCTACTCGCTTGTCGTCTGCGTGTGTGGTTAGCAATTAGCAAAGCAAAATGAAAGCAACAACCATCGTTGACTATAGTCTGTATACTCTAGAGTCGCGGGGTAACACTGCGAGGGCAGGACGGAAAGAAAAAGCGTTTTCGATGACGCTGAAAAGTTGCGGACATCAAGCAGCTAGCGCGCAAAGCTCGACCGGCTGCGTTAGTCAATCGGTGTCCGACCGAAACGAAAGATCTCACATTGGCCAAGGAAAATTCTACGAAAGAATCGTTAGCATTTCCGCAAATGCCATTAGTTTTATTTTAAGTAGAGGAAAATCGACAACAATATACGACTAAGTAACGGAGAATCTCACTCGCAAGAACAGACGACGAATCTACGAAATCAGGAGTTTATCAATTGAAATAGATAATAAATTGCAACGAGTTGAAGAGAAGTTCAGTAAACTAAACGATAGTAAAATTAAGTCATTGCCTTAAACCGAAACAAAAGTTCTACGCCTAACGGTTATTGTAGTAAATGTCAATATATAAGCAAATCACTAAATTTAAACGAATACCACCGTAAAGAAAATAGCAAATACGCACCTCAAATATAGATAAATATATGTACGTGTATATGGATTAAGCGTGCTCCAATGTAACAATCATTAAATATTAAACAGTTAACAAGTGTAATAATCGAATAACTGCAATATAAAGGACACAAAAAACAGCTATTGAACAAAATAATAACACTTTAGTTAATTAGTGAAAAACACACATACATATACTCGCATATTGTATATAAACGCTTAGAATTGAATTTGAATCCTGTTAGTATGTGTACATATGTCGAGAACATTGCGACTAATTGAGTAAATTTATATCGTGACGTCACTTCCGCTATTAATACGAATATAAATGTTAAAAAGAAATCGCCTGTGCGCGTATCATTCTTCGTACACTGCGAAAAACACTGCTTCAATTGTTTCCAAATGAAAATATTGCGAACTTAGCGACATAAGCGATACAAAGGAAATTGATAAAAAAGGAGATTAATGCATACGGAAGGAAATCTCTTAAACTGAAAGCAATTTTAAATAGTGAAAAGGTCAAGAAATAAAAGTAAAATTTGATACAGTGCCTTAACCATATAGAGTGAGTGGATTGTAACAGCTCGAGAAACGAAGAGCCGATAACTAGCATAAGGATTTAAAAAGTTTTGGTACGTATGCTACTTATATAGATCTGTCACTTTAAAATAGGCGATAATGACGACCTCTTAATTTTTGTTAGTGCATTCAATTGAATTAATCTCCCTTCCATCATGCATTCAACTCTGTGCACATTGTACCACACAATGTAGTTTTGCATTCATGAAATTTGCAAAAAAAAGCTCAACACTCAATTGGAACCATTTGGGGCATTCTGAATGGATTTCGTATTTAGTTGGCAGCTCTCGGCACTTCGTTCAGCTGCACTGTCACAAGAACAAGAACAGTACTGGATATAGCGGACGAAGTGTGCCGAAGGTTGTGATCGCCTATGAGAGCTTATGATTTTAGTAAAATTGAAATTACTCATACGCCCACGCCATCGCACATTTGGCTGAAGATATTTCGTGTTTTTCGACTTTTATTTTGCTCTAAACAGATATGCATATAAGTAAATATTAGTTTGTACGCTAATAACTGTTGTGCCTGATTTCTACCGAACATCATTTCGAGGGTTGTCGATGACTGTAATCACTGTCGTACCATTATCTCTTTTGCATATATTATACAATGCATTATTCATTCACTTGCATACTAAGACGTTTTCCGAGAATATCTAACGTTATTTTCGATTTAAGTATATTAGTGCAGAGGTTATTTCAAATAATCTTTGGCATGTGATATGAACGGCAATTATAGGAAATAAAGTCCCTTGCAGCAATTACATAGTGACAAACACGGATGAATGTGCTCCTAATATTCCTATACATATACTCTCTCTCAAGAGAGAGGGCGTTAGTCATGCAGCATTATAGGCGATCTCATCTTATGATTTCAAATAACTATTAGTTTAAGAGTACGTAGAAAGGTTCAACAGTCTATCAGCTTGTATTGCGGTCCATCTAATCTGGTTAGCAGGATACAAGGATATAGACGAGAAGAGATTTTAATTTTATTTTGATGTATATGTAAAATAAAAAGAACACATATTTATATCCGACTAAGGAATATAGATAAAAGCTTATCAGACAAGTTTAAGTAGCCCTATCGGTGTACAGTTTCCATAATCAACCAATGAACAGATTCTGAGTTTTTTCATTGAGAACCCCTGCCCACCTTCATTAGATTAACAGAACATTGGCATTCTGTGTCAACAAATTTCCGAGGGAGCGTTAAAAGTTTCAAATTGCTCGTTTGTATCTTTAATCAAAGTAATTTCTAAGACTTTGTGTTTCGGTTTATCGCCAAGCCTCTTGCAACAGTGTATGCAGTTGCAGAATGTTGTAGCAATATTACAAATAGACATCCACGAGGGCGACGTGTGAAACAACACAACACAAGACCAGCGTCGTGGATGCAGGAACGCTCATTTGCGGCGCTAATGGTTGCTGGCACTTGGAAGCGATGCAACAGACAAACGGTGTGATAATTCTTCTGGCGAAACAATTAGACAAAGTGACGATTACAATGCAATGCCATGGAAATTTTCAGTACAAATAGATATATATGCAATACATGTTTTTGCTTGTGGTGTGAACCGAACTAATGAAATGAATTTGCCTGTTCGCTTGACATCGCATAGCCGGCGCTTCGAATGAGGTCAATTAATTTCAATTTTTATTTGTCCAAATTTCCGCGTTCGCCGTCCATGTTCTTCACTGCGCATTTTGACAACCCTCGTGGATTAAAGAGTTTGCGCTCGAGGTTCAGCATTAGTTGCTGTAATACTGATCATACATACAAACACACGCATCGTCAGCTTTGTTTAAGGTTCTCCAAATAACGAGACATATTGAATGAAGTTGAGAAGCGTAGGAAAATGAGTTGAACATGCAAAATGCTTGATTAACGAATCGACGATTTGACGATCGCCTAATTTGGGTACACGAAACAAGTGTGACGACACAAAACAATTGAGACACGGTAGAAATGAGTAGGTAAAGCACAGTGGTGGTAGGCTTTAAACCTTTATGAATATTACCATTGTAACGTTTAATCTGGAGCTTATGCTGTCTGCACATGAAACGCAAACCCTGTCAATGTCACTGGTTAACTGGTAACTTGACTTGTTTTGCTTCACATGCAAATGGACAACTTGGTTGTTGTTGACTGTGACGCTATGCAACGCCCACACATTCGAGTCGAACTGAATTCAATGTGGACCATTTTACAAGTTTGTGAAGAGTTTTCGAGTTGTGATCGTCGCTTTGCTGGAAGCGTTCAAATTGTCTGAAAGGCGTTGGAAATAATTTGTTTAACCAACCAATATTCGTGTATACACATACCTACATATCATTAAATTATATTTTCCGAAGCGGTCGATACGTTAGTTTCTGGTAAATGTGCTCTAAAAAATTTTGTCTTATTAAACACACATGTATGTACTTTTGTACAAAGCTTTCAAATACACACAATTTTTATTTATTTCAATAGCTGTTCAACTACAGTTTTGACAAAAGGCAATTTCAATACGCACATAACAGTACAATATGTTTAAATACATACATATTTATTTAATAAATATATGGTGGGGAATAATTGCATGATTCATAGAAGACGCCGCTGACTCCACACAGCTTCTTGAAGATCGTGCCGCCTCGTCACTTCGAAAGTGAATCTATTTGCTTGTGAGCAGCTGGCAACATTTGAAGACACAAATTTACAAAATAAAAGAATAATACAGCATTCGGAGATGATTAGAATAGATATTCGCTCATTTAAACATATTCATATGAACTTAGACAGACATTTTCACATTGCTACGGCATGCACACACTTAGAGAATTGTGTACATTTGTGTGTAGCCGAAGTCACTGGCATAGCGCTATAAATTTTTATGGAGGCGCGAAAATTTGGGTCAACGATGCTCGAAGTGTTTGTTAGTGGTTTCGAATAATTTCCGAGATTCGGTTCTTTAAAGTTATTTGCTTTCTCCCCTCTCAACATCGCAACGGCTATTTTTAAAACAAATATTTACGTGTTGAATTTGGTGTTGCGAGGCGTTAAGTACTTGAGTTATGACTGTCAGTGTCAAGCAGCAAGTTCTGCATGTCAATATGTATGTATGTAAACTCGCATACACACATACATACATACACTCACTCGAACGCCCAGAGGTTCGCGATCTGTTAAAACGTAAGCGTCAAGCGTGTGCATCTTGTTGAAAAATTTGTTTTCGAAATACCCAAAAATGTGGCAGTGAGTGCTTCACTCTCTCCCCAAAGTTTTTATAATCATGTGTTTATAGTTTAACTTTCTGCAACATACATTAGCCATCAACAGCAATAATGGCGGCGGTAAATAATCGGCCTGCAACTCATCTACATACTATGTTCTCAACCAGACAATTAAATGCCAATTGTTTATTGTTGATGGATTGTCGTAATTTTTTCAAAATCAAAAATGTTCGCCCTTTGAAAACGGCCCAGCAATCTTCTTAGACGGATGAAAAACGGAAATGAATGAGTTTTCTGTGAAAGATTTCAAAATTAGCATTTTTGAAACACACATTTGCCCGTAAAGATATTCTTCCATAAATCCCTTGTTATGTAAGTGAATTTATATTTTGTTTATTTACATTTCCCCCAATTGCCCCGTTTCAAATGCCTTAGCCCCTGTACAAAAGTGCTTAATGTTTATTTCTCTCGCTTATATTTACTATTAAAATTGAATTTACAAGTATCTTGAAAACCTTGAAAAACTTCAAATGCTGGCATTAAAATACATACGCAGCATGTACTTGTCTATTTACGTATCTGATTTTCAGATTAATGAAGTTCTGGCTACCAAAACTACGAAATTCAAATAAACAAATTCTGTTGCTAATGTAAATTTAACAGAATTTTCATATTTCGAAATATTTGCTGCCGACTTGTATAATTACGTTGACGTCATCAATTAAAATGGTCGCCCTTGAAAGAGCTTAGAGTGTTCCTTCCAAGTACCTCGACGAAATTAGAAATTTATTCATATCTAGTATACAAATACTACTAATGCCTAATTATTTTGGAAACAGTACGAAAAACGATTTTACTACTCTAAATATATTTTATGGTTTATGGGTACCGTCTTCGTGCTTCCGTTGAATACAATTTGACGGTAACGTCTCAGATATCGCTTGGGTTCTGAGTTTCGTTGACCAGTTTCCAATCTCTTTAGATGTTCAATGAGCATTCGGAACTGTACGAATAATAAATAATTTTAATATAATCTTCTACATAATATATATGTATGTGTGTGTTGAATGAAATACTGATAGCAAAAGTTCGAGTGTTAAATAAATGGTGATAAGCTAATGGTATATAGTGGTTGAGCAAAAAACGCTTGTGTAAGTGACAGTAGATCTCGTCCAATTGAATTACTCGAAACATTTTTGAACAACACAGCAAATCAATCAAAATAATTTAATCGAATTGATCTGGTTTATATTACTCTGCCGACAACAGAAACTTTTACCCCCATTACGGCTAAAAATTGATCTTGTTTAATAGAAATCCAAACGTTTCCTTATTTAAAGGAAATATTTTTTGTAAGTTAGTATTCGTAATAGCAAATACGAGTTTAGTTGTTGAAGTTGAATTGCTTTAACTTCAACTCGACTGAGGCGAGTGGTAAAACATATATTATTATTGGACGATTTATTTAGTTGCTACGGTCGATGTCTTACTGTTCTTCGCCTTCTTCAGATGATTGCGATTGCACCTAGAAGCGTTGGCGAGTGCATAAGCTATTTCACTAAATGTAAATATTTTTTTCATAATACCAATTGTAAACACTTGTATTCATAAGCGTATTATATTTCTGTTTATTATGGCCATATTGTATGTGTGCTCTTTGTGACTGTTGCAACGGATGCTACACTTTAAGCGAAGTGAATAGCAAACTACTACTTATTACGTATGATTTTATGAACAATTCACATAGAGATATGTGTATATATGTACCTACTTTACTCGCTGCACCAAGAGACAACTGAGAAGCATCTAACCACAATGCAATTATGCTCAACGAAGTAAATATTATAGGAATAGGCGTTGGCTCAAAAAAAGTGAGCGAATTGGTGCAAATGCATTAGTGAAAATATGGAACCACATATGGGCGTCTCTTCCTGGTGAATAAAAACCATTCCGAGTACGAAATGTCGTTATTTTGCTTTTCTAAAACTCAAATTGTGCGGATTTTAGGTTTAAAATTGTTTGCGCCACTGCCCAGTCATTTATGTAGCTGTGGACGATTTATGAGCAGTAAATGCCGGTTAAAGTGTTTTAAAGCAAAAAAATATCGCATGCGATAATTTGAGTCGTGTGAAGATTGCCTCATTTTTGGGAGAGACAAAAGAAGGGTGCAAGCCAAGGACGAACACCGAAGAATTGGGTGAGGTCAGCAAGCGCAATTTCGAAAAAGGGTGCGCACCAGAGTGGACTACAAAAAGAGAAAAGGATAAATGCATAAGTAATTGTGCAGAGGCACACACCTACGTTACTCTACATACATACATACATATATATTTATGCACATACATGCAGTTGTGCGTTTGAACATAATGGAAATGGAATTAAATGCAAACGGTGTAATTTTAGCTTGTTTTCTAATTTACTCCACATATGTAGAGGGATTTATGTACATACATACATATACATATGTATGTATACTAAATTCCTGCTCACACTTGAATTGTTATTAATTTAATTTAATTGAGAGGTTGAAATTATTTCGCTACTTGGATATTTGCGCGCTCTTGAATATATTCTACATATATTTACTGATGCGTAGCTGCTTACTAAGTAGAGTATGCCTGCGTTTACTTTTTCTTATATTTATTTTTGAATTCAAAGTAAGATTTATGCATATGTAAATATTTACGTAAAATGGCAAGTGCCGCACTTGTCTGCACATACACACTCACATACAAATACATATAAACAAACATTTGAAAATATCTGGAAAACCATTTTTCTTGTCGCCATTCGAACGTTTCACCCGTTTTCTTTGTGTAGTTCGCACTGAGTTCATTGGGGGTGAATCGCCATTTGCATTCTCAATTAAGAAATTAAGAAAGCTACAGCGAAAATTGCCAAAATATGTACCACAACATCTACATACACACATTGTACTAATGAATGTTTATGGCGTTTTTGCTTTTAAAATGAAATCATTTCAATTTCACATTCGCCTTGGCGTATTAAGATGATCTTGCAGAATATTTCATATGCCCCGTTTACATATGTACACAAGTATGTATGTATGTATATGAAGGAGAATGCATGAAAGATTTGTGCAAAAGAAAAAGTCCAGGAGCGCATTGGGGCCCAATTTCTAGGAAACAAGAAAAAATGTTTGCTTTTTGACATTTCTCTACTATTTGTTTCAAATGAACATTGCAATGTGAATGTTCATGTGAAAACACACTGTTGTATCTTGAATTGAAAAGGAAAAGTGCAATACTTGGCCATTTGGATCAGCTAAACGCACCTGTACGCTCTTAAATACAGCTGGAATGTTAGCTCACTTTACGAAATTCTCGACTGCGTTTATAATGGACTGCAGTATTTGCGTGGATCCATAGTTGCGCGCTACTCGTATTCAGCCTATATTCTTTTCGTGAAGTGATATTTGTGATTAATGAGTAACAAAAATGCCGCCAAGTATGTGATCTTGATCTTAACATTTATTGAAAAAGTGCGCTTAAAACTTCATAACAGGTATTGACAACAATTGAATTAACATGAATATATTTGTAAATACCTATGCACGTAGTAGTATACAGTTATAAAGACTGGTGTGTATTCGTGTGGCATTCTGTGTAGAATTTTGTAATGTAAATACGACAAAAGCGACATAAAATCAATACAGAGGGCCATTGCTTGGGAAAGGGCGAATAGTGGCTTTGTTATGCTATAGCAGCACGTAAGTCATACATATATACTGTTATAGAGAACTACTTACAGCCACGAAAGTGCGGAATCATGACAGCTTGTTTCTCGGGGCCTCATGCCAGGTGAAGGGGCTGTAGAATATTACGTGTTTTGCGTACTCTTTGCGCTATTCACGTACATTTTCTAGTTTAGTTTTATAACATTGCTCTTAATAGCTTTAGATGAGACAACTACACATACAAAGTTCAGTGAACTGTACGGGGATTTCGAAATCTTTGCAAAATCTCATACATGCTTTTCGAATAGTTCGCCTAGAATACAGTATTTATTGATTACATTTTCTAATTACATTTTACAAATTGTGCTTTTAAGGCTAATGACTCCACTAAGGAGTGTTTAGCGAATAGCAATCGATAAATTTAATTGCGATTTTCGACTAATTAAACGTTTTGCACTCTAAGCAAAGTACATTTAGAGCAATACTAGATGCTATTTACTGCTCTGTAAATTACTATATGACCTTTTGATCGTAATTAAATACCTTCATGACATCTCTTTCATTACTGTGGTTCCGCAACTCCCATAAATAATTTATTAATGGAGCCATTCATAGACGCCAAACTGGCTGTCAACGCTTCGAAATAACCGTTTAATGACAGTCTGCTACTGCTGAGCTCCGAGGGGAATAGAATTCATAATAATTTTGTTTTAGCAGTTTTACCACAATTCTATTTATATTTTCAATTACTCTTCC
This sequence comes from Zeugodacus cucurbitae, assembly GCF_028554725.1. Taxonomy (NCBI): domain Eukaryota; kingdom Metazoa; phylum Arthropoda; class Insecta; order Diptera; family Tephritidae; genus Zeugodacus; species Zeugodacus cucurbitae. The sequence continues at coordinate 858,486 of NC_071667.1, forward strand.
ACCATTTGTATTCGTAATTGTGTACACCACCAAAGCGAAAATCAATAATGGGAATTTGCCCTTTGCCGCATTGGCACAGACGTAGCCGTTGACTTGTTGATATGCAACCGAGGCGCCATATAAGCAGCGTTCAGAGTATAAATTCATGTGAGCTGAGGTGTACTATGGGATGTTAAATGACATAATGTGTGTATTTATTGGCTGTTAAACAATTGAAGTGTAAAATAACAGTACGAAAATACAGATATAAATGTATAATAGGGGTTAATGTGAATACCCTCAAGGGCTGGTGTGGGCTTTCTGCTTCGCTGCTTTGAACGGTGGCTTATTATTTCGTAATTCCTTTCATACTGAGATATTAGGTGTAAGTTGCACATTTTAAATAGCTTAAAAAGAGCACGCATTCATTCATCATATAAGCATTTATGTACTCAAAAATGAAGAACAAAAATTCAAATTGATCGCACTGCTTATAATGTTGCATATTTTTAGGCGGATAAGAAATGAGCATCAAATAAACACCATCAAACTACCTCTGTCTTATCCTGCATTCATGAATCTAAATTCACAAATAGCCGTTTTCGATAGTGATGCAAACATACATTTCGTTAACTTTATTTATTTAACCAACATTTTATAAACATATATGTACATTTCTATTGAACATCATTTCTTTATTGCAGATAAAACGAGTTTAAGGAATCCCACGAAGTGCCATTTAGAATTGTAAGCGGATAATTGAAAGATATCGCCAATCTGAGACCAAAGAATCTGAGTCCATACAGCGTAAATACAAAGATAGTAAAAGAAGAATCGGAAAGAGCTGTTAGGCTGAAAATTCTTTTTTATATTAAAGAGGAAGAAGCAGACAATAACTTGAAGCACCAAGAAACCTGCGAAGCATTTGATTAATATTTATATATTTAATATAAAAATAACTAGCTCCACTGTGAGATAGAAGCACTTGCATTCTCACCCTCTTATTGAGGAGAAAAAATATACACACTATTGATATTTGTATGCACTGCATCGTCAAATTGCTAATTTGGAGATTTGATCGCTTGAATAGAAGCAGCAGTAATCTAATTAAAACCAAAATAAATAAGGAGAACCTTTCGTATGGTCGGACTTACCACAATTTTAGAATTTAGTAGACATAATTGTATACAAAAGTAGTTTCGAAATTCATACATATCACGAATTGTATTCTTGTATGAATTAAATATGGCAGATAAACATATAAAAACGACCTCTAGCAGCGTGTTAGATGAAAAGAACGACAGAAAACAAGCTACAAATACGTTAGCGACGTCCCAGTTGCCCGGCGACGTCGCCTGCGGTAGCGCGCATCCCAGAAATGTGCAAATCCTTACGAAGTTGGCCAATACTTTGAGCGAAAGCTCCCAACTGGTCAAGCAACGACAACAGAAATACAAAGAGCTGAGCTCCAAATTGGGGGGAGCGGACGCACCACAGCTCATAGGCTACACCCAAGATTGTGACGATGGCAGCGCCGGCGAGTGGCAGGAAGTGAAGAATAAGCTGAAGCGCAAGAAGAAGCTATCCACTTCATTGACATCCGTAAGCGACTCGGTAAATCAGGAGAAGCGCACCCGTATAGAGGGGATTCAACTGAATTGTCGTGGCAAGTTACATATCACCGAGCTACCGACGTCAGTACCACAATCAGCCACACGCAGTTATGTCAGCGCTGGGGTGGCACAGCGCGCCGAACGCTGGGGTGGGGCGAAATCGTCCCCCACAACCACGAACAGTTCGACACATAAACAGATGAACACTAACAGTGCTGCGACGACGCAGGCGGCGAGTCCGACCACGGCTGTCGGAGCCACAGGTATATCAGTGCCACCACCGCGTCTCAAACGGAAGCTGCAGGAAAATGTGCAGACTATACAAAAGCTAAATGCGCTCACCGAGCAGCTGAGGCTGGAGATCAATGAACTGAAGTCGAGCTTAACAACTGAGCGTGGCGCTGTTCGTGTATTGCGGTAAGTATATACATAACGATGGTGGATCACAGTTGTTGCTAAATATTCCTTGATATTTGGGTAATTGCAGTGCACAAAATGAATCAGAGACGAGAAAATGGAAAAATGAAGTCAAGAGACTACAAAATTCCCTAGAGATCTTGAAAAAGAACAGCACTTTGCCGCTGATCGGTGCCAAGAAAGCGACAGACGCAACCAATGAAAACATACCAAATACTTCCATAGCTGGCAATACAACCAACTATGAAGTGCAAAGACTGACAAATGAAGTTATCGCGCTGAAAGAAGCGAATAGAGCCTTAGAAGAGAAGAAAATGGTAAGTGAAAGCCAAAGATTGCATGATTTCTCCACTAAACTGCATGAATTGTTGAATTTTGTTCTATTTGTTATCGTCTTCTGTGGTTCCTTTGTTAATACGCATAAATGCTTACAGAGATTTGCATATTTGTCCTTCCGTGGTACAAGCACTCTTCTAGTATAAGCTGTTAAAAATGTGTTTTAAATGTGGTAGGCGAAATTTTTCCCACAAAAATGTTATTGTTGCTATTGTGAGTCCAACGAATAGTATGCCAAACGCTGTCTGAAAATGTCCCAATTTAAGTACGACTGGGTCGTCGTCATTCCTCAAGTTGCGGATTCTTCTCTTTCCCGACTCCAAGAAGGCCGCATTCATGAGACTTTCCCAATGGAGATTGTAGCCAAACTCGTGCGAACTCCGAATTAATCTGTTGATGAAACCCAAATAAGGTGATCCATAAGGCACGATGTAGACGGCATGAAAAGGAACCAAGCAAGCAGACATCACATGGAATAAGGGCCGACCCCGAAAGGAGTGAATGCGAGCGTTCGCATAAAAGGCAGCAAAGTGATATTTCTGCACATAGGCGTACGAGAGGTTGTTCTTTTTTATTCCAGCCAAAACTTCTTCGTCGGGTACAACAACTATTTTACGTTTAATAATGGCCTCGTACGGATCACTGGCATTCAGAAAAAGATCTAAATGTTTCTTATATCTTACGTATGCTAACAAATCATATGGTGACTCAGCTAAATCCTTCAAGGTGTTCACATCCTCAAGGTATGTTCGAAACACAAGACTGCTCGTGAGATTGCCTTTAAATGTATTACAAATCAACATACCGTAGAATAGCCAGAAAAATAGGAAAATGCGCAAGGGAGTCCGTGTGGGTATACGTGTCAAGGGCATCGTTAGTGTGGTGGCGTACAGTTGAAGTAGATCGAACTCCGATTTGTTTAGTCGTAGATGCACCATATTACAAAAGACGTAGGCGAGCGGAATCGACAGCAAGATTGTCAGCCAAACGGGAACTGTGAACGAACGAAATAAATTCCAAAATGTCGTCGCTATCTTCGCCTTCGGTACCAAAGCGCATAGACTATCCCGACTGTGAACGAATGTGTATTCGGCTTCTCTGGAGAAAGTTGGCGCCGCCAGAAAACGTATATTAAATGCCACATCGTCTAATTCCTGAGCGATTTCTTTGAAACAAATATCTGCCTTCAGCGTGAAGTTACCGAACCTGCTAACGCGGCGTATAATGCGCGTGGCATTCAATCTTTCCGCAATGAATTGCGACATGAGAGCGTCACTACCAATTAGCGTCTGGTCATCCTTGGGATTTGTGAAAATGGCGCGCACCTCGTCGTGATACATGCACACACGTAAAGGTCGGCCGCCCATATTCGGCAAGTTCTTGGGAAAGAGATCTTCCATACTTGGAAATCGCTGGTTGTCCAGTTGAATATTTATAAGAAACTCATCGGCGAACGGACTGTATCTGTAGACTTGCAGCACATTGTCTCGTTTGAACATGATCACAATGTTGAGAAACCAAATTTGCCAAAAGATCGTGAATGTGCGACGCAACCAACTCTCTGTCACGGTATCTGAATTCATAATGAGCATGATAATATGGGAGAGGTGCTTAGTTGCGGACTTTTTACGAAGAATACCCAGGTCGACCCGTTGTGAAGCGTCGTGAAATATCATTACCAAATACAGAAGTATTCCGTCGTTTTTGATAAGCTCCAGCGGCGCGGTTTTCACACGATTCCTAATTGAAATAAATGCCAAAATAGTTTATAATTGACCCTTGGGCAATATAATAAAAATTAATGAATATCATTATTTTAATGCGCACCTTAAGGTAATGTACGAAGTACCGCAATCACTTAGATACCGCAATATATCACCCGAATAACCGGAAGAGGTACCGTTCTCGAAGTAGACATAGACTACTTTCGTTTGGAAACTACATAAAATCTGGCTCGCACTCTCAATAAGCGTAATATTGGCCACATCATTCGTTGGCTGATAGTTTTCTACCCACGCCGTTGCCCCCAGCCTCCAGAGGGCGGAGATGCCGAAGAGAGAGTACCAAAGCGAAAGTGTCATCGCGTCTGGACGAGCGTAAATATGCGAAACAACTGTTGGCACTCAGTTGGTGGTCAATTCTTTTTATAGATGGATGGAACACAGCTGGCCGATAGGAAAGCGCATTAGTGGAATATTTTCACAAATACAAAGGCACAAACACGAAAGCGGGCGTACAATGCATTTGGCTTATGGAATTGACGACAGCTAATGCCATGATTAATTTCATTAATGTAATCCATTTATTGTGCATTTGACAGTTGACGGAGCTATTATTTATTTTAGAGCCATTGTTGCAACAATGGCAGGCGTACTATACTTCCAGCCCCGAGTATAGAATATCTAAATATTCGTAACTGGGCTGGATGGCAAATATTGTGGCATGCAACAGTGTGTTACTTAACATTAATTAAAGGGTGGAATATAGAAGGTTGAGCAAACCAAATAACATTTATTTGTATCCAGATAATTAATGTTTATGTGTTCGAATAATAGTTGTAAAATGTTAGACTTTAATTTTTACTCTACAATTTACGCGCGCCATCTAACCTGCATGAATTATATTTAAGCGCAGCTCCCTCGTTTTCTCGTTGCTTTTATTACTCGAATCGTTCGTATGAACTGCTTCAATGTCAACTAACATTTGTTCCTCATCTGCCCGTGTTGTTTATGTTCGCGCCTCAATATTTCACGCACAAGGCAAGCAATTATTGACCCTTTAAACATCGCTGATACTTACAGATCAATGGCGACGCTGATAGACGTAAAGCAGCTGATATGCGCACATTGAAAGACACCTACGAAATCCGATTGACTCAATTAACAAAATCTGCCAAAACTGAAATTTCACGTCTGGTAAGTCAAAATGAAATGCCATAAAAAGAGCGAGTTCCCATTCAGATGTACTATGTTTAAGTAAACATTGTAGTTTCCATAACTAGATGAACTAGAAATATCCATAATGCGATTGATTAGGGCGATCACTTCTTTATTCTCTAATATAATTAATCCCATAATATAACTGGTAGTAGTTTTCTGATCCAAGATGGAACGGGTTTGAAGGACCAAATTAACCTTAGGCGTTGGCGGTGTGTGGTACATACCTGGTTGGTTTCCTCCCGTCGTTTTAAGCGTGGGATGTTAGGCCTGCCTTGCTTCCCGCGCGATTTCACGATTACAACAGTTTATAGAGTAACTGTAAAGTTAGCCATTACATCTTTGATGTCAAAAAACTATATCGTTGGATCAGTCATGAGTTTTTACAATTGGCATTTGGCAATTGGCGAGTTTCGAAAAAAATTAAAATGGGTTGACATAAGCAAACATTTACATATTTTCAATTCAATTTCCTTCTTTTTCTTGTTTTGTAAACTCTTTCTTAAATGCTCTTTAATGTTTAATATTTCAGCTGGAGGAAATAAAAACCAAAGAACGTAATATAGGGCAACTTAAAAAAGAAATACAAACACTTCAGATACGGCCGCAGAGCCAGACTGAAGTGAAGAGCAGAAATGCAACGAACAATACACAAACAACGAATAAAACGACGAAACCAAAGAGAAATAATAATAACAATAAAATGAAAACCAAATCTATAAAAAATAGTTTAAACGAAACTAATGCTTCCGCTTCCGCTTTGACGAAAAAGTCGGAGGACAGTAAGGATACAACCAGAGGAGAGGCTCAACATCCAAATGAGGTGAGTGCAAAATATGTTTTTATTCTTGCTGTAAATTAGTTATTCCTTGATTTTCTGAAATATAATATATGTACACTTAGAGCGAGGGTGAATCATATCATAATGGCTCAATTATGATTATTCAATTATTATATCCAAATATATGTACATACACATATATGAAGATCTAGCACTTGGAGATTCTCTTTAATGCAGCGAATGTGAAATGGTGAAAGTTATATATATATCGTTTAGTCAACAAAATATAGAAGAGAGAGATTAAGAAATGACCATTCGCATGTTAATCAAACGGAATAACCTTTTCAAACGAAGTGCTAGTTTCTGCTTCCAGATATTTTTAGAATTTAAATGTGTCAACTGGTGAACCTGAAGCGAATCTAATCATAATCACTCTAATTTACATAAATTCGTGTTTCTGCGATAATCCTCTGTTGCCAATATTCCGTTACACTTGGCACATTATAAATATCATAACTGTTGATAAAGATATTGTTTGCCCAAAATAGTTTGTTTTGGAATCGCGAATATATTGTCGCAATGATACTGTCTAATTATATATGCAATTGAAACAATGCATCATGTGCGCTTTGGCTACACTATAGTGAGATCTGCGCTCAGAACAGTTCTCTTGCCGTCTGATAAATTGTACAAGTATGTAGACATGTAGGGTCCAGTTGCAGGATATAAAACTCAAGAAAAGGCTAAAAATTAAAGGCTTTATGGATCTGACGACATTTCAGTAATATTGGACGCTTCGCTTAGAAGTTACAAACCTACATACAAACCTAAATATGTATACGTATATATGTACTTATTTCTTATTTATATACGTAATAACAAAGACAAATACAATACACGGTGTATTTGTAGTTTTTTGATGGCGGGAACGGAAATGACAGAGGCGTTAAATTTGAACAAACACAAAAGTATTGTTTATGATGTCTTTTAAGTATAAATAATATGTATATAAACATATGTCCATATGTATACTATATGAATTAACTTTGTCGTTTTTAAATTTAAATATAATTAAAAAATTCTAAATAATAATCCATGCAAGGAATCGATGTAAAAGCTAGGTTCCGGAAAATTCCATAATATCTAATAACACATCCAAGACTTCCGAGTTAAATAATTTTAATAACTAGGAAAAATTACTGGAGTATCAATGAGAACTTCTCGTCAAATGTTTGTTGTCACGCAGATATTCAAGAACAACAACAATAATAAACTACATACATACATATGCACATTGTAGATCGATGTCCGTATTTGTACGGTTTTTTGTTTACACATTGTCCAAAATCAGAAAAAGAACACAATCGGGGAACACTGACCTAACAAAAGGTGACGAAGCAGATAATTACAAGCCAAGCATAAAATGTCGTACAACAATTGAGAGGAGGCGAAAGGTAAATCAATGGCCAAATTGAGCATGTGTCCGCTTGCGTACACGGTGACAATCCAAAAGATCAAAAACTATTGAGAGTTTTGTATTTGTATTTACTGAATGAACACACGACAAACGCTCTACCCGGTGGTACACATAACCAATCGGCATACAAAGGCATACAAAGCGCAGGCGATCGAGTTGCTGGCAGCGAGAAGTGGCCACAGCAGAGAACTTATAACAAATTATGCTCTGGTCAGAGTGCTGCGTTTTAAGCCAAGTTTTTGAAGAAGTTGCGACCACTGAAAATAATCAATGAATCCCGTGTGAATGTAGCACGGACTATGTCAAAATGACCGTTTTGCGGGACTTTCAATATCAAAATCCCAATTGAATTGTTTTGCTGGTAAACCCTCTCGCATCGAACTTGTCGCATCAAACATGTTTTATGCTCGAACTGATAAAAAAGCCGGTTTCCCACATTGCATATTGCACTTTGACGAGTTTGCCTCGTTTATTAACTTGACGAGACAGCCGAAGACTGAGAGACCCAAATCAAGTGTAAACTCAATATGAGCCACGGTTAGTGCTGCAGGTAGCTGCGGTAGACTGCGGAAGACTTAAAAAGAGGAAGAAGAAATAGTGAAATAAAAGAGAGAAACACGTTTGAGCCACCGTCCACCCGCCGCAGTTACCCGTCATCCACCAGTCAGCGCTCTCATTGGCGGCAAGCGGCCCCTGCTCAGGTTGCGTTGCCGCGGCGCGTCAGTTGTGTTCGAGAGATGTTCAGGTGCGCATGCTTGAACGGATACGTGTGCTTTAATTAATAATACTAACTGTATTTAAACGGCATATTTAAATAGTGAATAGATAAATGAAGTGATTAATAAGTACTAAAGTGATAATAAATAAAAAAATAACAAAATATTTGACTTTATTGAAAGTGAAATGAGCTAAACAAGTTTTGTACTAATTGAAGAAGTATTGTGAATCATAAATAAATAAAGAGGAAAAGTTGACAAGCTGCAAAAATTGATGAATAACTAAAACCACTTCAGTGAAATTAATTGCATTTACATCTATGTATGTACATATAATATTTAAACAATTTGTGTGTGTGTATGTGTTTTGTAATTTAATACTAGGCAAGCCTAATGCAAGGTTCACTTGGCCAGGTTATCAACGAAGCCAGCAAAACGGTGGAACTAATGAAGTTTACAAACAAACATAAACAAAGCAGAAAATAAGAAGTGAAAACAAATAAAGTCACTCGGTGCTTAAATAATGCCAAACAGCGAAATAGGAAGAAAACAATGCAACCCCTTTCTTTAAGTGACTTCGTTTTCCTCGTTTCTGCTGCCCGCTGTCTCGAATATGTGTACCCTTGTATGTCTCACTGCCTTTCTGTTCATTGGTGCCAATATGTGCAATTGTTGTTCTTGCTGTTCTTCTTCGCACCTGTAACTCGACACCCACAAACCCATTTCGCTGCGTCTCCACAGCTCAGGGCACAACTGGCGGCAAGTTCGCTGAAATCGGCCAAACACCGTTTGTCGGGCTTCATAAGAAGCAAATGGATAATGAACACAAAAATGGGTTTAATTTTTCCGATTTAACAGTGGCGTCTACTTAATGTATGTACATATGTACAAGTACAACAGTACAAAATGCAATTCATATGATTATACTCTTCTTGTATCTCTCCATTTCTCACGCCTGCATCGTGTCATTCCTTTTTGTTTACCAAAGGAGCCTCTTGTGTAGAATTTATGCTTTCCTGTGTTTGAAGCACCTGACCTTTTGTAGAGTTCAATGTGCATGGCACTTGTGTGTTCCGATTTGCTTGTGCGCTCCCATTGAAATTCAGTGCGTGTATTTCCTCTCCCACGTTCCTTTCGTACGTACAGGCTGTGCAGGATCAGCAAGCGTACACACACCCGAGCACTTATTAAGAGTTTGAGAGTATGTAAACAGTGAAATCAAGGGAGTTGCAACATCAGAAACGTAAAATTTCGAAATATGATTTCCGTTTTGAACGTGTGCGCCCGTTTCTTATAGCATATTTCTAGAAATGAAGATTCATTTTCATTAAGCACAAAATTAAAAAATGAGAATTTTGTTTCGTTGAATATGACGAAGAAGATTATTTGGTTCAGAAGTGTGAAACATGAGAAGCCCTCACTATAGTCATTTGCAAGCCTCTCCCATCTGAAGGAAGAGTCGTTGATTTTCACTCTCGCATCTCCGAATCAAATGCGTCATATCTATTTTCCAAGCAATTGCCAATATTAATTAGCATTTGGCAAATGCGATACATTAGTCACTCCACCGGTGTACTACAAGCATGCAAAGTTGTGCGCACAGTCTGAATCGGTGTATGAATGGAATTAGCAAATCCATAATTAAGTGTGAGAACTTGTTACTAAAGGCCTCTGCCAAGGTGCTTTGTAGAGACTCCCCTTTTGGGCGCGCTAAAGCGAGCAGATGTGCCAGTCTTGCGAAACGAGAACTCGAATGAATCTATTTTCGATGCTAGCTTTCTCCATCTATATTTACAAATAATTATTTTCACTCACTCAGCATTTGTAAGAGAGTGGTGGGAGCGTGATTCATACTGAGCTCCGAATCTTTGCTTATAGATCGGACTTCTAACCGTTGCTCCGCTGAAGGGCCTCGTTGTTCACAAAGTTTGATTCCATTAACACCTGGACGCTTTAGATGCGGTTGCGCTGACATCATTAAATTGACTTTCCATTTATGTGTGCGTATGTTGGACATACATACATACTTTTTAATTAAGTCAACATTTAAATTAAGGTTATGGTTGGAAATTTGCATTCATATGCTGCTTAATAAAATTTACGATTACGTAATTGAGTTTTCATTTCCAAACTCAGCCTTACTCGATTCTAACCTGTACGATATTCAAATATTGTCAATAAAAGATTCTGTCAAATGCAAATTGGATAGTATGTGGGAGCGGCAGCGGTGCGTGAAGTGACTGCCGGCAATCCCAACAATAATAACAAATAGACGGTTGTGTTTTTACTTAGTTGTCGCAAAAATGAAAAATGATTCCAAAATTACATACATACATAGTATTTCCTTTATAACTATGCAACTCATATAATATTCGCCAGCTGTGATTACTATGCAAAACAATTGGCCAAAATAAAATAAATACACGTTTTGGGACTGATGCGTGATGAATGACGCTTTTGCTTTCAATCGGCCATTGTTTGTTTTTGTTAAACAGAATTTGCGTTTTTATGTTTCTGAATTCCCCTCAGATGATTTGTTATCCATAAATACTATGATTACACTTATTTGAGTGTTTTGAGTGCTTCGAGTGGCAGCCGGAAGGAACGCACATAAGCGCGTACACTTTCCGAAGTGGCTACAAGTTACTGTGAACTAATTTCATATGTAAATATGAATACATACATATATTCGCAAGAATATCGGCAGTAGTTCGAAATGGTTAGATAGTTCACAAAGCGAGAGTGTGGGAGTCTGCTTGAGCCTTGTCAATGTTGGCTTGCCAGCTTATTAATACTGGGATGAAAACTGTTGTTTAATACTTTTTGCTACCCAAATGTAATCAGAGTAAGATATTTTCAAATAAAAATATCAAGAGTATTGCAAATAAAGTACATATTTCTATTCTGCTTCGAGCGATGACCTCATATTAATATTTTTTATATATAAAATTAGATTTGTTGTTTAATTACAATAAAATATAGATCGTTTACATACTCGTATATACATAAATAAGTTATGATAACACACGCATGTACACACACACACACATACACCTCACGGCATTTAAGATAGACATTGCCATATATGTATGTATGTACTTAATTGCAAAAAAAAATAAATATTATTGAAGGCAAGAACAACACGATATCTCCGCTACGGCGCTAATTCACCGGTGCGATGAAAAAAATGTACTGAAACAAAAAACAGTGTAAAGTGAAACAAATCGAGTGCGAAATCTGTATGTGTGAACAGAATCGAATAACAACCTCAACTAGACCAATAATCGCAGCAACTAAGTAAGTAAAAAGCAGCAGTACAACTAACCTGCACTTAGAAAAACCTTGTAAAAATCCACGATTCCAAAGAGTAAAATGTTTTTGCGAGAAAAACGCAACAGATGAAATATACGCACCCAATGAGGTCAGAGAAAAGCATTTAAGTTGTTAATGATATGTGAAAAGTGAGTGTGTGGCAAGTGATACATATGTATACATATGTAATTATTGGCGTTTGTATGTATGTGAATATGCGTTTGTGTCTGCCTGTGTGTGATTATTAATAGGGGTGCATCGTAGTCTCTGCCGCGCAGCCATAGAAAGTCAAATGAATAATATTGAACGCCTTTGGGTTATTTGTTTTTAGCAAAAATTCGCTGCGTTCCTAAAAGAACGCTGCAAATGTCTCACTGCACACAAACATACTTACTTGGAAGCATACGCACAGCTTTGCATGTGGCTGTGTATTCTCCGACTCGCACTTGCATCTCTCTCTGCACTTAACACTAAATTTATAACAGCACTTACAGCTAACTGCACAAAAACAGAAACAAAAAAAAAACAAAAGCAAAAAATATCACAAGAGCAACGGCGTGAACGCTGTCACCAATAGTCTCACTGTCATTAACACTAACAACAACTAGAAACAGATTGGGTGCATCTGCAGCGCCATCAACTCTTCAGTCTTCACTTTGCATAAGTCCTAAAAAACGCACGAACTTGCATGTAAATTGTTGTCAACAAAGTCATCATCTTCAACACTCTTGTCATCAATAATAACAACAACAACAACGACGACAACAACAACAAATGTCAATGTAAATGTGTTGAGCAGTGCAGGTGCAGTGCAGCGATTGCAGATAGCAGCAAAGATGGCCACAAAAGGTATCCACTCTTCGGCTGAATTTATTAGATGAGACTCAATTTATATTGTTTTCGCCTTTTCTGGCTTTGAAATGAGCGAACGCATTTTGTTCCGCTGGATCTGGAGCATATCGTAGTCTCAGCGATTTCACTTGTGCTGCGCCGCTGTCTTTTTGTGCCCCGCAAAAATGTTGTACTTACACATGGACCTGGATGACCGCCGGTCGGATATCAAGGTGAGTGGAAGCACTACATATTATTCACTTTGCTTTCCCATGGAGCTGAATTGGTGATGGACACATATACATGCAAATACTAACCGTCTTCGGAAGAACTGCAAAATTCCGGTAAATTCTCCCATTCCATCTAACATCTACAATTAATACTAACAAATGTACAAAACAAAGTTCGAAAATTATAAAATTAACCAGTCGGTGGTGGTTTTGGTTAGGTTTTTGTATAAATATTGGCATACTCACGGGCATTAAAGAGACATGGTTAATTGCCGTTACTTTTGTGGCGTTACATTAACAAATCACCTTCGGTAAGCAAAAACAATAAGTTTACCAGAGAAAAGTGGCCAACACCTTAAAGGCATAAACTTTCATTTTCTTCATTGCCGAGCTGTGTGGCCATTAAAAACAGCAAATTAACCAGCCAAAATCGCATCGATAAAATAAAAAATAAATAAAAGATGCAAAAACAAACACACACACATTTGTATAAGTGTAGATTGCATGTATGTATATTACAAGCTCATAATGTCAAAAGGCCAGGCGTAACCGAAGTGTATATATATATGTATTTACAAAAGAGTTTTGTGAATAGACCTACGAGTAGTAAAATTCAGTTTTTTAGTACAAATATGTGCGCAGGTGTGTGGGGCATATCAATCAGCAAAAGTGCCGAAAATGTCTTAACAAAAATAGCTAGATGGCCACAGAAAGGGAAAGAGTACAAAAAATTATGCAAATCAGCAAAGCTACTCGCATATGGTAGCAACAACAAAGAGTTACTGACCAAATACGGAATAAAAAATGCAATATTTTATAGATGTTATGAGTATATAAACCTGTATGTATGTATGTATCTATGTTTGTTTGTGTGGACAATCTCATCTTTGATGAAGCAAGTAGAAGCATTGATTGACAATGAGGAGAATCAGACGTCTACATATATATTGAATGAATCCATTATCACTGTACATTTCATACAAGAAAGCTTCTCAGAATATTCCTTAGCTATATGTACTCAGCTTGCCGGCAGTGTTTATTGTCAACAGACAGTTTTGACCCGCTTTTCTCGGACCAATTGCGATTATAAATGCTGAGCAAGCGAGAAGTCGACAATTTTATTGCTAATTTGACAATTACATATGTATGTCCGCGTATATTAAAACACTCAATAAGTGTCTAATTGTGCAATAGAGTGTTGTTTGTTTATCAGTAGTTTGTCCACAAATGTTGTTGTTAATTTCGCTATTTCTTTCTCAATGCAGCACTGAATTGGCCCAAATGCTGCTTAACCCACAATTGGCCAACAAGATGTAGCTGTAAAGTGTTCATGTGTAAAAGTAAATAAACATGAAACTCTCAAAAAATCAAACAATACTCACACATACATACGTATGTAGATCAAAGCGCAACGGTCAACGCGCATGCGCAACACTTAATTCATATTCGCTTTTATTGTGTGTTGGCTACCTTTGTCATAATTTACACATACATACGTATTTCTTGCGGTTGTTAATGTGAAAATATTTTGATTCACCAGCCAATAAATTCCAAATGTACATCTGTGCTCTAACGGCTAACTGTAATCTAACCTAAAAAGTCACAAAAACCCAACAAACAATTGCTTATTCACTCTATTGAATAAGTTATTCAAGCAATCATTTATTCAATTATAACAATAACTATGGAGAAGATATTTATAAATATCTGCACGATGATTTTTCTTATATCGAATACTTATTCGCTCTCCAATACTACTACACTACTGTACATACTGCTTATATAATAAAACCTCTGCGGAACTTAGATCATTGCAAGCGTTTTGTAATTCCTTAAACCCAGCACGAGAGTCCATAACCGTTCGTAACTCTTTTGTATATTTCTGGTTGCTCATTGTTGTTATTTTTTTTGCTATGTTTTTATTTATTGCTCAGCTTGTGATTGAATCTGTTAGATGGTCTTCTGATATATTTGTTCTAGTATTAAGTGGAATTTATATTCTTGAAACCAAAGCTCTGCCTCATGTCCAAAGTCTATTAACGCCTAGGATTTCTTGATACAAGGTTTACACAATTTATGCTTACTTTGGACCTGGATACGAGGCGAAAAGCATTAAAGTATCGCCGCCTTCATTCAGTATTACTCAAAATATGCTAAATTTTTTCGATAACTGTGCTTTTCATACAAAAAAAATTATCAGATTTCTCAAAGCTATATTTCTCCAAGCGCTATTGGCAGACAATTGAAACTTTCCTTCAAGTCGCTTCTTGGCGGCTGCCTAATTGAACTAACAGAAGTGTCGAGATAAGTGCGCAGACATTCATATGCCACAATTACTCTCCAGCCAGACTCAAGTGCACTTTCATTGTTGTTGCTCTCATTCATACTTAAGTAAGAGTATGTATGTATAACCGTCGCTATTCGCGCATGCGCACTGCTAAATCCCGAACGCTAGAGACGTGCCTTAAACTTTCCTTTTCCAAAGCGTTGCAGCGGCGAGTGTAAT
Organism: Zeugodacus cucurbitae; assembly: GCF_028554725.1. Taxonomy (NCBI): domain Eukaryota; kingdom Metazoa; phylum Arthropoda; class Insecta; order Diptera; family Tephritidae; genus Zeugodacus; species Zeugodacus cucurbitae. Next base: position 873,620 of record NC_071667.1, read on the forward strand.
GCATTTTTCGTAATAGATTTTCTAGTGTTTTTGTTGCTTTCGTTTTCATGTGTCACAATCGAAAAACTTATGCGCACGCATACACTTATGGTTTCACCACAAGTGCATATATTCCTGCATACATATATACATACACACATGTGTCTGTATTTATGATGCTGCTTATGCGCCAAGCTCTTTCCATTGCAATTAAGTGTGACGCCGCGACTTGCAGTGCTTGGTGGCATCTTCGCTGGCGCGACGGCACACCAGCCAACGCACACTGGACGGCTGGGTGTGAGCGCATAACATTTCGCTTTCATCATTTACAAATTTCAACAAAGCATAAGTGCAAACAAAAAGTGTGAGGAAAAGTGGAAATTATTATCACGCACTCCACGTACAACAACAATGGGGAATAAGAAATATTAATAAATAATTATAACATCAACAATCCCAAGCGCTAGGCTGTCGCTATAAACGATCGCGGATTGCAGCGTATGAGTCAAGCATAAATGCCCGTTTGATGAGATTGAAAATGACCGCAAGCCCAATGGTTACGACGCAGCAATGTTTTGTTGCAAGTGCTGCACACTTGTTACAACTGTTGCAAGCTCAGCAATGCTGTCACCTGGAATTCGGTTTTTGCAATCGCTTTTGCCGCGGCCTGCACGATTAATCCATTCCAGCGCTTCGCTCATACCTTTTGATGAATGGATCTTCGAAGATGTGTGAATTCAATGTGCGAACAAGTCAGCACACACACACTTATATATGTATTTACATATGTATGTGTGCATGTGTGAATGCAACCATGAATGTTGACTTTGTAAACGCTTTCGATTTCGAGGGGATTAAAAGACAATCGCCTGGGATTATTTGTTGAAACGCCACAGACTTCACGGGGACAAAAAAAGTGAAATTATGAAATGCACATTCATACAGTTATGCGCGTGTGTGTGTGTGAATGTCGGTTGACAGAGCGCTTCAAATGTGATTGAATCTATGCGATTTCATGAAAAGAGTAGTATGAACAATTATAATATATTTTCTCAACTTTGAAATGCGTTTCCCTCACAAATTTCACTTTTGCTTTCTCCGCTGCAGTTTCAGCATGCTCCAATGAAATGTCAGTTGCTTTAGAATGTCGGCTTTTCCAACAGTGGTATTGATGCGGTGACATCTCGATAATGAACCCACAACCAATACATCGCGCGGATTTGGCACTCAAGGCTACGATTTTCAATTAATTTCGCACAAATTTCTTGTGCATTTCACAACGACCAATTTTCGCATTGCTTAAGGTCCGGACTTTTGTAATTTTTGCTTAAATGTTTTCTCATATTTAAATTAAAGCACGCAAATGTGTTTTGCGTTTTAATTAGTTTTAAAAACTTTGCTTCCTTTTTCGTATAATGGGATTCCAAGTTTTCAATTGTTTTCGATTTGCGGAGGTTTCCCAAATATGTGCTGGTCGGGGCTTTGACACTGGCGCAATTCACTTTGGGCCGATGATTAATACAAATACGAAGTAGAATATGTGCAAGCAACATATCTACACATTTTACATATCGACAATTATTTATTACATAGGTACATTAAACGCGGGGCAAATTAAATTCATACACTCTCGATTTTTGGCCTTCCTGTCATGTTTATATACAGTCGACTCTCGTTAATTCAAACCTGCAATAATTCGAACCTCCCTATGATTCAAAGTTATCACGAGTTCCCTACAAAATCTCTTTATATTTCGAACTAAATCAATACATTTTCATATACTTGGTAATTCGAACGAAAAAATCATTGCTATTTAACAAAACGACGCGTTAATTCGAACTCATCAGCGTCCAACACTCGACAATTCAAAGTTGCAGAGAGAAGAGGCGGAAAGATTGTAAGTATGGTTAGTGTGACTATTTGACGCACACACTTCTGACGAATTGGTTTGTTTAGTTATTCAGTTACTGTTACTTTTTCGTTGGTATGCAGTTTAAAGTTAGCGTTAGTTATGAGTCCTAGAAAGTATAAATGTTTGACGATTGCGGTGTGAGTTTTTCTGATGAAAAAAGTTATTGAGCAGTGTGAGCAGCAGAATTGTGATTTAAAGTATAACAAAGTTCTTTCGAAAGATTAATTAATTCACATTACCAATTGGCAGTGTGGAATGGACACACTAACCACCTTGGTGAGGTTCGAGGCCTATCTAAAACCTCTGCCGTACTTTGGGTCCGGCACCCGGTTGCAATGCAACTCCACATTGAGTGACAAAGATCACTCTCCCCGCATTCGGGTATGTATGTACACGAATGTACCTCTTAATTCTTGTCATTTTTATATTAATAAATAAAAATTAACCAACACTTAATAATTCGAAGTTTTATTTATTTTCTCTCACAAATTTCGAACCATTTGATATTTCAAACACTCGATAATTCGTAATATTTCAAGAGTCCCTCGAGTTTCGAATTAACGAGAGTCGACTGTATTCATATTTTGTTATTGTTTAGTAATTGGATAAAATAAATACCTCAACTCCATCCGTCCAAAAAGTAAGTGCAAGTCAAGAAATAGTTTCTAAATTTAGATCAAGTGGGAAGTTTACGCTCGTCTCTTACTCAAAATATTCGGTGTGGGGAATTCTGACACCTGCGAGTTGGTATTTACTGCTTAGGTACCACATTCAGTCAAACTAACCTAATTGATTAGCTATGGAAAGCCACATTGCAACGCCAGAAGAACACAAGGTCGAGTTATAAATTGAAATGCATGGAATGAGAGTGTTTAAATTTGAATGATTTGCTTATTGGAAACCACTGACACTTATTAAGCTGGCATTACATTTTACAATATTAAGATACATTTTTCCCTTTCCCCTCTCTTATTCAATTTATGCATTTAATTTAATTTTATTCATTTTATTATTAATTCTAAACTGAGCTCGTTAATAAAGCATTTCGGAATTTATACTGTGTTTAGCAGCTGGGGAACAAAAGTGGCGCGTCGTGGGTTATTGCCCTTTAAACAAAAGAAAACTCAGCAGTTTTTGACTAATCCACGGCACATAGTAGTCGTGTGCAGAGCTTTTTCGTAAAGATAGTTGCACTTGACCTGCAAAAGTGTCTCGCTGCCTCCTGTTTGGTGTGCCGACTGACGAAATTCATAACTTTGACACACAAAAAGCTTCGCGTATCTTTTGGAGCTGAGCACAATCGAGTTACAAAGCGTCGAACTGTTTAAAACAGAACTTGTTTTCACTTGCTTTTTTGAATTCTTGCCCCGCACTTTGGGTTTGCAGTATACCTCATAGTAACAGCTAAAGGCACCAACACAGCACACAGCACACACCATAAAGTCTCACATGAAATGCAAAGTGTACGAATAAAAATACTTAGCACCTTTCTGTCTAAACTTTTGAGCTTGGCTTTGGTTTTCGGCCGCTGCGACCAACAACAAAACAGGGAAAGTCGCCATTACACACATTCTCTTTGATATTTAGCAGTTCTGATATTTAATGGTTTTTGAAAATAATGCTAAATTTGTGACTTTGGGATCCCGAAGAAATATTTTAGGCAGCGGTCTATAAAATAGCGCTTATTGATTTCATTCGAGAATTTAACGCAAATGATTATTGAAATTATTCCAATCGATTAGATTCTTGCGAAAAGACTGCTAAATATTAAATTGGATATTAATCCTGAATTTTCACACAGTATTTTTTTGGTCCACGAAAAACTGTCTTCGTGTGTAAATTTTGCCGATATTTAGTATCGAATGATGTTTGGATATCTAAGTCAATATGCAAACGAATAATCTGTTTAGCGCGACATATATTGCCTTCGGTTGCATTTGGCTGCGCGAACTGAGGGGGTGAGAGTAGGCAGCGCTGCGGGCTTACATCATTGCTGTCGCAGTGCTCTGTGCTGTTTCTTGCTGCTAGGTCTCCACGTTTGTCAATGCAAATTTATGTGACAAGTTGCAGGGGCCGTCGTGGTGGCAATCGCCAATGGCTCGGCGTTTAGAGGTTCAATACTCGATTTTGTCTGGTCAGCGTTGCGCCGAATGGTACGGTTCCACCGCGGCTTTGCTGGCTATCGCTGTGGTTAATTTGAATCGAGCGAGCAGCGTGTGAAACAGTTAGCCGATATGCGCATAAATAGAAGCATGTGTGCGCGTGCGCGCCTGTTGTTGCTTTGGCGAAGTGGTTACACGACCGGCCGCTGTTTGCCGGTTTGGCATTTCGTAATGCGGGGCACGCATATGCGTCAATTGGAAATCCGTAATTCGTAATGCGGCTATGACTTTTCCACGTGATCGCACAAGACGCACATAAACCGCATACACGCATCGCCGCATTGTGTGTGCGCGTGTGAGTGCGCCGTACAATTTATTCAAATTAGTTGCCAGCCATTAGCGGCACAAATGCAATTCGCTACAATTTAGGCGGCTTGAAGCCAACAAAAGCAACAACAACTGTAATAATATCTACATTAGGCCTCGCCATAGGCCAGGTTTTGCTGTCAAAGCACGCGTTCGTTGACAACCGATGCCGTGGGAGTCTGAGCCGTTACCGGTGCATTGTTGCATTGCGTGTATCTATCTACAATGTGCTTGCGTGTGTGTATAGCTGTGTCTTGATAAATGAGTTGTTGTGCCACTAACGCGATCTTGATTTTCTCGTTGTTATACTCGTCGTATTGTTCGCTGTTGTTGCTGAAAAGTGTGACTTAATATATGCAAAGTAGATAGCCTATTTCAGAGTCTGATGCGATAAGCTGGTTGTTCGGTGATTGGTGCATTCGGGCGGCCGCGATTATGTCAGTTGTCAAACCGTTTGTTTAGTGGCATTTTGTAACTCCAACAAATACAAAAACACCTACTTGTGCCTGCATAGTCTGATATATACCGATTTCGACGTGTCTCTGCACACAAAAAGCTACAGTTAATAACCGTGGGCCCAGACAAATGATTTCCAACGATGACAGAAAGGCTGAAATATTTATGTTGAATCTATGTATATAGATATATGTAAAAACATTGTAAGTTATGATTAGATAAATATGCACTGACAACTAAAAATTAATTCCTTTCACACTCACTCTCACATCCGCCCCTCTCGCCTCTCACTCACTCACTCACCAAACCGAAAAGGCAACCAAATTGCTGTGCGATTGTTCCGCAACCATGAGGCCAGATCTGCTCCTAACGAATTCGCGAAAGTATGCCCCGACATAGCATGCTACTATATAGTATGCCATATGTATGTGTGTATGTATGTGTGTATATAAATAACTACTTTTAACAGTAATTACACAGTTTACGAGCGTGTTGCACGTTGCTCTCCAAGCTTGGCGGCGGCTTGCGTGCATGGCACCTGTAGAAATGTGCTTACGACTGTTTATACTTTAATACACACGCATATATGTATGAACATGTGTGTTAGCAGGTATTTGTAGGCTTATGTAAAGGCTATTGTACGTGCGAGTAAGTGTTTGAGAGATTGCAATTTTATGCAAATAACATTTGAATTTTATGGCAAACTTAAAAACAGCAATTGTCTGGCTCCTTGAAATCGAAGTGCGTACAAAGAAACAAATGCAAATAGCTCAACCTCCCATATGTGTGTGCATATGTATGTACATATATCTGTACCAAAGCTTGCGAACGTACAGTGGCAATTCGATATATTGAACACTTCTTTATTCGAAAACTCTCAAAACAGCTTTATGAAATTTTAAATTTTGGGGGCAGAGGTGCTGAGCGGGAGAAGTTACATTTTGTAAGCGACTAAGGGTTTTATTTGTTTCTTTTTTATCGTTCCTTAAATTTTCCTAATGAATATGGAAATACATAAATTTAGTATTCAATATATGTATATATCTGAGTTTGCTGAGCAACACGCCGAAGCGTTCGTTGAGTCTTTACTTTACCCTTGAATTAGCATATTTATGTGCAAATTTCAAATATGGCATTTATTTTTATTTAATGACGTCGCGAAAGTGATTGTTTCCTTTCAGTTTCAACTGCGGTTGTCTTTACTTTTTCCCCATTTGCCGTAATCTTCGTAATTTCCTTTCAAATTGGTTGTGAAGAAATGTCTTTCGTAATATCGTGGAAGTGCATGGGAAATGTACACAGAATACATACTTCAGTTTTTTACATACGAACGCATACACTTACCTTATATAAAGGACATACACACATACATATATAGTCTTAAATACTAAGATAATTTCAAGAAAAGACAGGCCGCTTCTTACATGTAATAACCGCAATATCTCATTCTCATGTAATATGGAAGGGAATTAATTGATATTCTTTTATGGAGAAATCGGTTTTTTATATTACATAATTATTATTTTTACATACTTATTGTTTGGCGTACATATGTATGTATGTATATTTTGTATGAGACCCGAATTATGCAATTTGTTTATTTTGCAAAAATTTAGATTTTGCTTAGTTGATGGGCCAACTGTCAAGTCTCTCGCAGGCGGCAAGCGAAGTTGTCGACCTGCAACTCAACAGATTTACCAGCGCTTCAGTCCAAGTCCGTTCGGTCGCTGTACGAATGCGAGACTCAAAGTCGCCATTAAAGCAACAACAACAACAATAACAAATTGATAGCCGATGCGCAAGTTCAACAGTGAAGCGTGCGAACGCCGCACTGGCTGCAACGTACCGCGCGGCCAAGCACTTTGCTTTATTGCTGCCGCAGTGAGCCTGAGTTACATTGTTGCGCAGATTTATTGACATTGCCCGGCGAAATTGCATCAGCCTTGATTATTTTCGGCGCAACTTGGCGCGCGCCGCTCTTCCCTCCAGCGCTGCTAGTGCCGTTGGTGTTGTTGTAGCTTTTTTGCAATATTTCTCTCTTTTTTTCAATGTTTTATTTATTTTGCTTTTGGTTGTATTTCTCCACATGTCTACTTTATTGGTGGCACACAAAACGAACGAAAAGTAAAAGTTGCAACGCTTGGTTGCAAGCTGCAAATGCGAGCTATCGCTTGCTGCTTCGATTTGTAGACGTTGTCGTAAGATGGTAAGCTGGCAATTATATATAATTGCAGTGGCGACTGATGCAGCGGTTCAAAAGTTACCTAGAAGAGACGGCAATAAAAACGAAACGAAACGAGCAAATCATTATTGTTGTTGTGACGAAGAAAGAAATGCGCGCAGATAAGTCAAAGGCTAGAATTAATGCAATACTTTCGCTGCAAATGCTTTTGCTGGTAATTGAAAGTGAAAATAATTATGAGATGCATTTGATGGCGAGCGCTCAAATCGTTGAACTGCGATATTAAGCCGTGGCCCATACTCCGTTAACTTAACGTACTTCATTTATTTACCTTTCAAATTGACAAACATACATACATACATACTGATGTGTTAGATATGGACATATCACGAGTATATGCAATTTTGTTTTATTGCTATTAATTTTTGGACTGTTTGCAAAATATAAAATTCACAGCGCGTTGGCGCAGCTCGATGACGAGGCCGACAAGTTCTGCTCAGACCTTTGTGTGAGACTTTGCCGCCGACAACTTTTAAAATTCACTTCGCTCGCTGGTATTTTGGTGATTTGAATATTTGCCCACTCTGGTCTTTTCAGTGGAAACGAGTTTTCAAACGCGTCAGCCCAAGCAACGGGACTTAACCGATTGGTTGCGAATTTCCGATGGGGTCTCTTTTTCTATCGTTTCGTTATGACTAATTGCTTGCAAGCATAAATTTCAGTTAATTCCAATTATTTTGTTTACTTTACCATCATCATTATTTCTGGTGCCTCTTTTCATCGGTTTCTATTTTAGATTTGAGAAATAAACGCGCATGCACTTTACCTTTGATTTGCATGAGTTCGCCTATGACGATGACTGGTTGTTTGTGTTTTGCTGCTTCACACCAATCGCACATGCCTACACGCGCGGGCCCGGGGAGGACGCTATTGAATATTGTCTGATGGATACGCGTGTGTTTCTGCGCATGCGCACAACTCGTAGTGCGTGACCGTGCGTTTTTTATTTTCAAATGTCAAATTCGAACATCCACAAACACACATAAATATGTACACAGCCATGCATACTAAATACTACACATGTTAATAATAATTTCACATTTCATTTTTGTGTATGATTTGCCTGGTGCCTGGTCATTTGTTTATAAGTTATCGCTTTTGTATGCACTTGTATTTCGCTGCTTTACAACTAAATTGGGCGCGGTTTCGACAAAGCGGTGGATGATTAGTCGCAAATGCGCGTGCAACCCCTTTTCCACGAGCTCGCTGGAATCGCGCCCGCCAGGTGCCGCGGTGTTTTCGTGTGCGTCTGCATTACGCAAGACAACATGTGGTCAACGCCGTGCGGTGTCTGCCCTTTGGCCAATAATTGATGTGAATTGCCATCAAGTGGCTTTCGGTATGTGCCGTAACACATATCGTCTATATGTATGTGTTTACTTTGTGGCTTAATTGTGAATTTCGTATTTTGCCGCAGGCCGAAATTGTTGAAAATTGCAAAAAATTATCATTAATTTATGCAAAAAAGGAAAAACTGTGCGTTTGGTATGGAGTTTGCTCTTAATTGTTGCCAACTTGTCAAAGCGTCAAAACGTCAAGTATGGGTATCTTGGTAGACATTGGCGTAAAAGTACGACGACTTATTGAAAAAGTAGCTGCGCCAGAGTACTATAGTACAGTAGTACTCAGATATAGAGTACACATATTTACACTTCTTTCTTTATTTATTTTTGGTATTTTTAAAATTCATACTTCATATACATATATACTTATTTCCGAACTTATTATGTAATCAAGCAATTTTTGAATTAAAGTAACTTTATTTATTAATAGATATATAAGGTACATAGATACCGGTTTCACTGTGCGCATAAATGAATTAATAAATCAATCTGAATTTTGTTGCCTTTCGGTTTTATATATGAAGATACATGTGTATGTACATACCTCCCCCCGAGCATAAACTTGATTAAGTACTCCAAGTGAATTGGCGAAAACTAAGTGCGATTTTTGGACTTCAAAGCTGTCTAGCGGCGTATATATATACATATTGAACTATTTAAGCTATATCTTGGTCTTTTGAACTCAAAGTTGTCTACCATGCAAGTTTGTTCACTTGCAAATTTCTTTATTATACGCTGTTAAATGTGCAATTGTAAACTTTTGTGATTTCGCAACTTCACACTTACCTCATCAAGTGTATAGAGAAATGGCAGAAGAAGCTCCCAGCATCTCTTAAGTTGTCGTAATTCATTTCATCCGCGGACTGAGCATTTTAAAACCGAAAGAAAAAACACCATAACTTTCACTGCAGTGAAGCAAGCAAAGTAAAGTGCTCAAAACATTGTTGATAAGAAACGTAGCACTAAGTCACCGTGATCCAAGGCAGGTTCATATATTCGATTAATTAAGTATTGCTACAAATTTGCATGCAATGAGGAGGTTCTTGTTCTCACCCTTTATTTGCACCATATCACCTCTGTTGCTAATGCTAGCTCCGCGTGTAAATTGCCCGACAAAGAAGTTAGTTTTTCTGGGAAATTAATTAAAAGCAGCTAGTAAAATAACGAAATCGCTGGAGTGACAATGACAACACACACACGGACACTCATAATGAGAGGTGTAATAAATGGGTGACTTAGATTACCTACATACATAGATATTATATATGTATATGTGCTTAGATATACACATAGGAATAGATTTTGTTTTGTTTGACAGCAAGTGTATGCAACGATTGATTTGCGATAATTGCGACTGCGACGTGTTGTAATTGCAATTTATAAATATTTATACACCACCACACATACATATATTCTTATATTCATAACGGGCAATGTGAAAAATTATATTTCGAAATAATTAATGAAATGCGTAAACAGGAAGAACGTGAGTTGCTGTGTGTGCTACAACGTCGCTTGCGGGCTTTGAAAAAAGAAAGTCCACAAACTCACATGTATGTATGTACACAAGCAAGCTACTAACTAATGCATACGAGTATAATGAATGGCAGAGCATAATTTTATTCATTGCTTTCAATTGTTCCACTAAGCTTGGCAACTTATAATTACAGCAGCAACATGCTCGATTGGCCGTGTTTATTGAGCAGTTGGCACCACTTTGTTGCCACTTGTCACTTTTAACGATGTTAGAGGATCAGAAGCTTGTTTCTGCACGACCATTGTAGAAGCAAGTGGTGTTATTGGGGGGGGGAGAGGTGTAGCATTGTCCAAATGAGTCTTCATTGACAAGTTGTCCTCATATTAATTTTTATTATGTGCTGTAGAAAACACCTCGCTTCTCAATTGGCGGCGTGATACGATGAGGGTAGTGGGAAAGCCAGCCAGGCTTCTGCACACTCTGGCAACATGCGTTTCATCCATTCATCACATTACAATCATTATATTTACAAATTTAGGAGTTTTTCTTCTTTGCCAGCAGTGCAGGCTGCGACTCGCCTCAGCTGGCCGCGTTGCTGGTGCGTTGGCTACTTTACGCAATAAACGCTGTTAATTGCCTGTGCATAGTTTTTCCTGGTTTCCATGACAAATCGACTGCTGGCCGCAATGAGTTGAGTGACGCCATTTGTCAGCGGCGGTTGTTGCAACTGCAGCTGCCTAACCACATAACTCTGCTGCGGCAACAGGTCTGCACAAAGTGGGTCTCCAGTGCCTGCCCTGCTTGCTAATAAGGGGTAACAAGCATGAGTTTCAATGTGGTCAGCCAGCTGTGTACCACTTTATGTATATTGATTGTGCCAGATATTTTGAATCGTTTGAAAGAATTTAAAACATTTGAAAACAACCCCAGACTGTCTTATATTATTATGCAATTTTTTATTACTTGTTAGATATTTCCATTACAAATAGGTGGACGCTTTACTCCAGCGGTTATCTTGGTTCAACAAATAAAAATTTGCATTGCTTATCTGAAATTCCACACTTTTCTCAGCAAACGAGGAGGAATATGAATTTTTATTGTAATTGGGAGACATCGAAGAAAATAAATTGCCTTCGCCTCGCCATAATTTCATTTCAGTTCACTATTAAGTGACGTAAAAGTGGAAAGCAACGGTCGGCGGAAAAATTTCGTCAATGAATGGCGGTAGTTATTACTCATGCCCAGTTAACTTGAAATAGTTTCTTCATGCTCTTCCTTAATGGCATGATTTAGCTAAGTACCCTCATTATGGACGTATACTCCGACAAATAGTTGATTTCGAGATTGGGAGTGAATTCGACGTTTACGCATTAAAGCACCCTGTGGCTGGTTAAATGTTGCTGGTTTGCGGCATCACTCGTTGCAAGTGCATTGAAAGCAGAAACCTGTTGCCAAAAAGAAAATCCACCAACTCTGGCACTCGTACAGTCAGGCAGGTGAGCAGGAGAAAGTTCTTGTATCTCTCAAGTTGTATCAACGGCGGCAACAAGCGCCGACTTAACGATGCAGCTAATAAAATGGAAAGAAAAAGATGCTAAATGAATGAACATAACAACAATTATAGCCAGAGATATACTAAAGCAAAATTAAGATAAATGCAAAGCCAGAACGCGCTTGGCGTTATTCGGCTTTTTCGGTACTTGCCGCTGCTGCTGGTGAATGTGGCGATTACTTTCGCTTTTCGCTTTTACAATAATGCCAATTAGCTGGTTTTGGTCCAGCAAAATTTGTGTAAAAGTGTTTGAGTGTGTGCGTGTGTGTGTGTGCTATAAGAAGCTGAACCCGTGGAGGAAAGTATTTATTGAAATTAAAAATTTTCTGCAGGTGCTCTTTGAGATACATACACGTAGTAAATGCCTTGCCTGTATGATGGAAAATTGAAACTCTTAGTTTAGAGGCCCATCCCAATTATTATTTATATATACCTGGGCTTGTGTGTCGGAGTATATAATTACTTTGGCAAGCGGAGATAATTGGAGTAGCTGACTTAAGCTCTAATGTGTGCCTGTTCATGTACCTCGCATATACATATGTATGTATATGCATATGTGAAATTATTTAGTTAACATAAATATGCCCAAGTCAAGTCTATCTGACTATACACGGGTGTGTATTGTGTTGCTTAATAAAATATATAGTATCCAATTCGTAAATAAATCGCATAATAATTGTTCGCCTTCAATGTTAAATGTTAAGCTTAACACAAAAGAATAAAAAGTAAATAACTTTCAAAAATAGAACAGAATAAAAAATGGTCATTTTAAATAATAAATTTTTTGAATAATGAAAATAATCCATGTCCACATACAAAACTATTCCAGAGCCGAAAATAAAGGCTCTTGTTTCACGTCGTGGTCTTATTGCTTTTGCCTTTTGATTGTTGCTGACTCTGCCTGACAAGTTTCGCTGACCACTGCTCCAACCGGCAGCCAATAAAGTGTCGATTTTGCTCGAAAGGGTTGGCGCGCAGAAGCTGTTGTGTGCAGCTCCGGTTTCAGCCAGAGCAATCAATGATCGGGAACTGCAACCGCAGCAAGTGAATAGGTTCAAATGACCTGCAGTGTTCTATGGCAAAATGCATTGCGGATGATGGTGTGCGGCTTTGCGGTACAATTTGTGAAATTTAATATTCTGTAAGGCTCATGGTGTGGACCATTATGATCGGAAATTCAAATGAATGTGAAGAGTGTTTAAATTGAAGATAACATGAATTGAGCTTTCAAAATGGTTGTAAAATAACTCTCATGTTTCGTTTAATAAAATACACTTTTAAGTCATAGCAATCAAATAAACCGGTTGCCTATAAGTTCGATGTCATTTCTTAGGTGTTATATGCTTTGCAAGGTAGATTGTTGTAATGATTGTTTTAAATTTATGTTTACATATATACTATATATGTTTTTTAGATTTAATATGAATTAACTAAATCACTTTTATTTTGACTGCGTATCCCAATTACCGAATGATCTCCACATCTCCCATTCCTTCATTAGAATTCTGTTCTACCTCACACTTTTCACTAATTTTCTGAGCCACAAGCTTTGCCGATTGTCGTCGAAGAGGTTGTCGGCCTTCCGTTCAGTGATCTTTCGCTTGGCTATAATCCTCCCTACATATTAAGAGCAATAAATTAACAGATTAAAATGCGTTTGCCATTACAATTTTTGCATAATTTGTAGTTACGAGCACTTGACGCAGCGCTAACCAAATATTTTCACGTATTACTCTCTGTAATAAAAACAAGAATAAGTCTGAAAAGGTTCAATTGAACTAGAATTAATTACAGCCCCTGTAGGAAATGACTAGTACTCAGACCTATGAATATTCCATTTTTAAAGACTGAATTTTGGATAGGTCCACATACGAGCCTCAACCAATAATATGTTTGTCATTTTCTTCTTCTAAATAGTTAGTAAATATGTTGCTGAAATAGAGTTGCCAAATGTCTAAATTACCAAAGATATGAGAAATCCGACAGGCTATGTATGTATATTTTCTTTCAAAGTCATTGCTAATAAAAAAAGAACAATTGTTATTGTTGTAATAGCTCTTAGCTAGTGTGCTTAGAATTTTAAATTGCGAAGTACGTATGACAGAAAGTAATGAAATTTTAAAAACTGCGACAAAGAGAGAGAAAATACTGGTAGAAGTATATATGTATTTATACCAGCAGCAGACTTATTCTGATTACTTCGCATATATGTATGTAAGAATGTAAGTTTCTGTGCAAGTTGGTTTTCTTGAACATTTCTTATGCCTAGCAGCACCGAATTATCACCTCAAATTGATCTACCGGCTTACGAACGTGCTGCGCATGCGAAAAGCGCTGACAAATACCTTCACACACGCCACATGTCTCTATATACATATGTATGTTCATAGACATTATGTTTTTTGTTTTTATGCCTTTAAGCTTCGACCGAACTTAGCTTATATAAGAACAAAATATTTTGAGGTGTGCTTTAAGGGTCCAGCTCTCCGTCTATTGGACTTTCCCGTTCTTCCCGTTTTCAATTCTTGATGCATGCTCTTGATAAGAGTCCATTTCAATTTGAAATTCTTCGCACTACATTTCTATGTTTTTTCTTTGCCCATTCGACAATAATAGGTTTTTTCGCGACCAGTTACCGTTAGCTTTTGCATACATTCATTTGGTGTTCTGATTGCGTAACGCAGGTCTTTTCAAGATTTATGCCTTGGCTTTTATAACCGATTCTTCACTCGAAAAGTGTTCGTGCCTTGCATGTGACAGTTTCCCACCATCCAGAGCTGTCAACAACCTGAACGATCGGCTTATATGTTTGCCTCCAGCACACATGTGCATACATATATATTAGGTTCTGATTTGTTAGTGGATTGGTGAGCTAACTTTCATAGCTAATTGTATGCTGAAGAATTATGTAAAGAGATGTCGAGCGGATTGTATTTATAATTTTGATATTTTTTGCTCAAAAGTTGTTGTTTTCTCTCTTCACTGGCGAAAAGTGAAGTGAAAAGGCGGAAATAATGTCCACAGAGGGAAGTGTAGGAAGTGTGGCGTGTAGGTGCTACTCGTGCATTGGATTGCATAATCTCTTGTAATATTATTCAACTCATAGGATACATAAAACGATCGCTAGCGCATTTCCACCTATATACCCACTTTCATCCATACAAACATACGCGAGTGTCCACAGGTACATAAACAACTGCTGTAAGTCAGTAGAGGCAGAAATTTAATCGCTCGGACGCTGTGCGCTCTTGGCCTGGTCATTACAATGGTTGGCTCAGATTATGGCTAATAAAATAGTTAATTAAATTTGCATTGCTACCTCATTGCTCTTTACACCTTTCAACGTCTGCGTCCTACAAACCCCCGCGCATTCATACCAATACATATATACATGTGTATGTATGTATATGTATGTGTTGGATTTTGCATAAATATGAAATAAGACGCTTCAAACTTGCCTAGGTGTCATATGGCAACTGTCTGCCGTCGCCAATGCGTTGTTGTTGCGTTGCGATTGCACTGTAAGAGATATCTAACGGTGAGCGAGCAAAGTGCGAGGCGCGGTTCCTATGAAGCTTTTGTTACGCGCTCACACGTCTGTATATACATATGTGTAGTATATATATCAGAAATGATTTTATAACGAAATATTGCATTAACATCCGGTGCGGACAATATTAGCAAATCACGTTTGAATGGAGGCAAAGTGAGCGAGAGGTGTGGAGTAGAGCGCGGGTTGTGCGACCGAATTACACAGCACACAGCAATTAGAAAAAAAAAAACATAATTAGGTTTGTACTTTCGTGCCACACTGTATGTCGCCGAATGCCAACTGGAGAGTTTTTGTTATATAAATAGTTATTAGAGGCAGCAGCTGCCTTCCCCTTTTCTTTGGTCGCTGACACATTGCCGTCTGTCGCCGATTTATTATTAAACATTCCGTTTTTGTTATTGTGTCGTTGTTATTGTATTTGATCTGCGGTTGCTGTTGCAGAGGCTGGGCGCGTGCCAATTTCCGCTGAGGGCGTGTCAGTTGCGGTTGCGGCGTCTCCAATTTGAATGCAGTTGTGTGTGTGTGTGTATATGACGCCGACTGCACACAACGGTCGCCCTCTTGTGCTGAGAGGTGCATTTTACAGAAAGTCATACTCATGAAGAACAAATTGCTTGCAAAATACAAAAATACTTTTACTTCACTTTTGTTCGTTTTCGTTTACTGTTAATATTTGAATTTCGAATCTTGAACTTTTTTACGTGTGTACGTCGTCTATTAAAGCGCTGGTGGTCTGTGTAACCCTTCCCGCTTAGCTGTAAATACGAAAATTCTCCGCTACTTTGTCGCAGTTGAGTAATCTCCCCTTTTACAAGCGCAAGTTACCTTTAAATAAATTCGTAAATTTATTCCAGAGCACTTTTAATTACCTTCTGTTGCGCGTGGTATACCTCAGCCGTAGGAAACCAAAAATATTTATTAAAAAGAATTAAAGTTGTCTAAATAGCGGTTTAAATTGATTCTACTGAATGCAAGCGGGAGAAACGGTAATTGTAAGACACTCAAGACTCAAGCTTTAGAACGCTTTTTCTATGAGTTAGTGGTGATTATGTTCGGCTACTTAACACACAAAATTAATTAGAAGCACTACTTTCAAATCTAATGTAATCAGTAATGTCTGTAGACGATTCTTTAGATGTTTATAGAAAACTTTA
Source organism: Zeugodacus cucurbitae (assembly GCF_028554725.1). NCBI lineage: Eukaryota > Metazoa > Arthropoda > Insecta > Diptera > Tephritidae > Zeugodacus > Zeugodacus cucurbitae. The sequence goes on from NC_071667.1 coordinate 889,756, forward strand.
AATACGATTATCGAGGCTCTGCTGAGAGATCCTACATAAGTCTTTCCAGAGTAGAGTTAGTAAACTCCTATGTGCTCTATGAAACAAAAAACCCTATTTACACCACCATACACTCTCACTCTTGGCGTTCATGCGCAGTGCACCATATCGCATGCCAGTAACCCAGATAGTCAATGGATGCATTTTTAGTTGCTTTATTTTTCTTGTGATGACACCATTTTAGCGGCCCAAAAGCAAACACCGGATCTAAGCTGCACGTCTGTGTCGCCCAACCCAAAATCAGGCAAGCAAGAAGTAAAAACAACCGGCTTGTTATTTATTTATGTACTAGTATGAATTACAGCAACAACAAATATGCGAAGATACACTATGTAGCTATGTAGAAACCTCCAAAGATGAAAGACAGCAATTTCCTTTTCGGTGCAACTGACTATTTAAGGTGGAAGCAAATCGTTGTCGCCTCCAATTTTCCTCATTCGCCTTGGCGGAACGATGGAACAAATGCAGCCAAGCGAGAAATTTGTGCAGAACACTGACACTCCCAAGCGGCGGATGGGGGACTGTCAAATTACACAATGCGACATTTTTAACTGACAGATGAATATTTTTTAATAAATCGAGATGTCTTTTAAATTGATGAAACAAGCCGACTTCTTTTTGGGCTTGGTCTGAGCTCTTCATTGTGTGCAGTGACGCATAGAGAAGTGGCTGTAAATGAGTACTTAGCGAAACATTTTAAATGCTTCGAGAATGTCTTAAGTCAATCACTTTGAATAAAAAAATTTCTTCTTTTGGAAATTATTGTTCAAAAACCAAATATTCATGTACATTCCGCACAGGCTCTTTCGGAGAGCACTTCTAAGCTGTATACAGATGTAATGGCAGTTGCGCTGCGGTGCAACACAATTGACTCACTGCCTGAATGATTTCCTGATTGACTGCATTTGGGTTGATCCGTGGTGACGGACAGAGTGATGGAGGCACAGATTTCTATTTCAGGCAAAACAAGAATTTCCGTTGAGAAAATCGAAATCGTTTCTAACTAAAGGAAAAGCGAATGCATTTACGGTTATGGTAATGCCAGCAGCATTTGTGCAAAAAGTCTCATACTTGAGCTGATGAAGTGCGAGTGCCATTCGTTTATGGCCTTCGGGGAAGTGGCTGTCTAACTGTGAATTGTTGAAAATTGCCGGCACGCACTGGGAGGTTCGCAACATAATTGTTGTTGCAATTTTTGCTGCTGCAATATCATTTGTTGTTGTTGTAGATGGAGAAAATACTATGGAACATTCATTGATTCGATGTTTGCCACAAATGGTTATTGCTGCCGCTAGCAATAGGCCGACGGGCCGACAATGAAGTGACTTCTTAAGCGGTGAAACTTCTAGTCTTCATTTGGTGGTGCGCTGCCCCGAGTTTGGTCAGTGACAATGATAGAGTATCTGATAGATGAAAAAAAGGAAAGACGTAATGAGAATGAGTGAAATGATTTTCCTTTGTTGTTTACGGAAATAATTTATGAATGTGCAAGTGCTAGAGTGACTCAACTAACATTGATGCAATACAGTCTTCAATGACCCATTTCACTATTTTTCTGTTTTTGACAACACCTTGGTTGGTTTTATAAAAGTAAACTATTGGTTTTTTATATATCTGTAGATTGGGATGATTTTCAGCTCTAAAACTATATTTGGGCCAAATCTTTCGGTGTTCGTCTACAGATACATCATCCTTATAATGTCTACAATCAGTTTACCATAAATTAACCATTTTTTCTTTCCTCTCTAATTGCAGGTGAGTTGATGATGCGATGTACCACAATATTTGTTACTGTAAGTCCAGCTTTATATGTTTTATATAATATCATATATGAGGATATGAAAGAAATGCGTGGCATACACCATTACAAAAGGTACACGCGATTAATATGAATATATGAAATCTGGATACTCTGTTTCGAAATTTATTGGTACAAAAAATGGTCAAACTAGCTGATAAGCCTTTTAAATTTATTTTCATATATATTATTTTGAATGTTTATATAGTTGCAATAATTGTTTTGATTCAAGTCCTTTTAAATATTTCGGACTTATTTGGCGCCTTTACAATTTTCTATTGATTGCAATTGCCTCAACGACGCACAGGTGCAAGATATCGTTGTTGCATTGCTCGAAGGAGTGCTGAGCAGCAGTTGAAGCGCTTGTTAATATGGCAACGAGATCTTACGCCGCATTGGTCAAACGACCAAGCAGCAAAATGTTTGCTTCAATGCGTGCCACATGCCGCACTGCCTGAATGATTGACGCAATGATTGAATAGTCATATGCGTACATCTGCGGGTCGTTGAACCAATTTCGAATGCCTATAAATCAGTGGCTGCGCTCTGTTCCTGCAACGCCAATTCGAGCGAGTGCCTGTCGTCCTAAAATTGAAAATCCACAAACGGCTTCGTCTAATGAGGTAAACGTTGAAATTGCAAATATTGCAAAATTTGCGCACGCGTCAAGCGATCACTTATCGAATGCGACAAATGCGGCACGGCGTCACGCAGCACTTCCTTTTTCGCTTTCAACCTGCGCAGCGTCATGAAATATTTCAGCTTGTTGCTGTGCCTTTTTGGATTTGATGCACGCATATTCCCAATACCGTTGACGTTTTCTGAGCTTCAGGCGCCGCCGCTGAGTGGTTTGCGCTTCACACTTTCACTTTCTTGATTTTGGTATTATCGTGTGACGCAAGAAAATAAGCGTTTAATTGATGACGAAACATCAAAGTTTTTGCTTCCGCCATTCCGAGTGATCGCTAACACAAATAATTAATATTTCTGCTGTTGGTTGACATTACAAAGTGGCAAAGCTACATGGTTCCAGCTGTAGAAGCGAACTGACTGTGCTATAATCCTAGATTTATAAAAAAATTGAGCATTGCAAAGTGCTTGCGCTTGCAATTATCATGTTTGCAGTGAATTTATAGCGAATTGGAAGATTTAAACAAATTTTGTAAGCAATTTCCATCGTCGATTTCAGGCAAAAACAAAAGCATCATTTGAACCGTTGTTATTGCTGAACCAAAGTATGCACATATGTATATGCATGTTGTCTCAACTTGCCGTCATTTTAAGTGGAATGGATCGGCTGATTGTGGCACCGCGGTCGCTTTCTCACGCCCCGTGACACGGCGTGATACAGTGTGCGTGAGAGTGTGCCAGTATTTATTGGCATTTTCCATTTCTACTATTTTGCCACTTTTTATCAGAAATGGTTCTAGCTCTTTTGTCGTGTTTCTTTTTAGAAGCTTTTATCCAATTCTTCGACTGATGCTTAATCAACTTCTTCATATTTTCATACTTAAGATCGCAGTGTTTTCCGTCACTTCGGATTGATGGAAATGTAAGAAGTGTGCAATGGAAAGAACAACTCTTAATCTCTCGGGCAAGCGGTGAATGTTTCATGCGCCCATGTTTTGCGCTTTTTAACGCTCACCAATTTCGCACGCTGCTACTGGAAGATAGGCGTACCCCTAAGTTGTTGGGAACCATTTCGCTGAGGATGAGCATTCAGTATTTGAAGGGTCAATGCTTTCTCGAATAGTCAGTCCAGCCATGGACAATCAATCAACTGGTTTTCTTCTTTTGATTTCTTTTGGTTTATTTTCCATATGGTAAATCATTGTTGAAGAAAATTAACAAAATACTTGTAATTCTAGTGTGAAGTATGGCATTCATTAGGCTGATGCTTATATCACTAGATAATGCCTCAAATGAAAAATTTCATGCATTTGCAAAGACGGTGAACGCCTTAGTTGCAACGTTGCAGTACAGAGTTGCATTTCTTTCCGTATAAAAACGACCGCCGGGAGAACAACGAAAGCAAGTGCTCCCTGGTTTTGTTGTTCACTTATGGACCTTGGCTCCAAACAATTTCGCTCCACAAATAATCGTGTATTTCATACCAAAATCCTTTGGCGAAAAGCACACCGGCTGCACCAAGCGAATAATAAGTGAACGTGGACTCACAGGAGCTGCTTTTGCTTTCATCCAACAGCATGTTTATTTCTATTTGTGTCTGGTGCTTTTAGCGGGCGAAATTGCAACCGCCGTCGTAATCGAGCAGCCGCCGACGGGTGAAAGTAAATAAATTTGAAAATACACTTGCAGACATGTACTCGTATTTACTTAGGGGGCGCTCTAGCAAACCCGGGCGCTGAACTAAATCAAGCGTATGCAGGCTAGCGAGTTTGAACAATATATAAACGGCTGCTGTAACGCCAAAATGAAACATAAACATTTACCTGTGTATTGACATTGGTGAACATCCATATGTACATACACAACGGTGTAGTATGTGGTACATGTGCGAATGTATTTGCTTCAATGACTATGTATGTGTGTCGCAAAAGAAGTGAGAGGTGCAAGTTAAATTTAAACTCAACCAATTTTCGATGTTGTAACTGTCAGTATAAAATATTCAAATTGTCTGGGTATTGAAACTGAACAACTGCGGTTAATACTCGAACATGGACAGGTGTTAAAATTCATATTTTTAAAGATCTCTGGCAATAAGTGAGTATGCATTTACAAATATTGAAAGCAATTCTTATGCAAATAGGCCTTAATAACGGTTTGGTATGTGCATTTGCATTTAATTTTAACTTTTGAGCGGTACTAACATTTTTAATAAATTCGATGTGTGGACTAAGCATCTTCCTTGCTCCGCAGCAACAACACCAACACAGCAAAGCGGCGGCAATGACATTTGCCAGGCGGCGTCGCTGTTCAACACTGCCGCGTCTGCACGTTCTTGTATTTGTTGTTGCATTGTGTAATGTGGCAAAATGCAATACCGCGTCATTTGAGCTGATTGCCTCTGGCGCGAGCATCATGCGAAAGTACGACTATTAAATTTATACATATCGTATGTATATGTATGCGCGTTTGCATCTGTCGAAAAAATGTTCGTGAATATACAGTTGGAAGCGTTCGCAAATGCGCCGAAATAATCGACCTCAGAATCACGTGACTGCAAATTAGCTGAGTCGTTGAGCTCAATATAGAATTCGATTGCAATAAAGACATGAAAATAATAAAGGAGTTGAAGGAATTATTTCGTCACATGGTAATTAAATGCTTAATTCAAATTAGGATGCGAACTATTTGAATGTTCTTCCAATAATACTCACACACACTTCAAAATTATATTTCACGTATTTCTAAAAGTAAAACTCAATTAAAAATTTAGAACCAACACAAGTAAGCTTCGAACCAAAAAAACCGATCCGAAGCACACTGCTGTTGCTTTATTCCCAACTTCTGCAGGGAAAACAGCAGGTTTCGCTGCACTCGAATACACTTGCACTTATACATACATACATATACTCATGTAACTGTAATATACATATATGTACATAGAAAGGTGCATGCATATCGAGCCAATCGAGCGAGCATTGAAAAGGCGGCGCACACCAGCCCACCGTGCACGTGCAGCAATCGCAATGGCGAGCACACTGCAGCAGACACTGCATGCAGCAGGCAAAAAGTCGAACAGAGCGAGCAATAAGATAACGGTTGGAAAAAAGTTGTAAATCTTAAATTGATTATGTGCCGCTCACCAGCCGTTCGGTAACAGCAGTGCTTGTCCGTAATGACTGTTGCAATGGCCATTTGGTAAATATTTTCACTTTTCAGAGTAAAAGTAAAACTGTTACTTGCCACCGCCACTACCGGGTAATAGCGAGCGGCTTTTCTTACTTCATACTGCTCGTACGCTCTTTGCACAGCCCGCTCTTTCCTCCACACATCGATTCATGTACAATACCTGCCAGTTTGCATACATATGAATATATTTTGACATTATTTGTTGGTTTTTGCAATGTTTATGAAGTGGCTTTACCGCCGCTGCCCACACCTCTCTGCGCGCTCTGCGCTGCGGTAGTCCACGGAAGGTGTAAGGTGTAAGGTTGATTTATGTGATTTTCATGTCAGTTGCTGTCGTTAAAGTGAAAAGGAAAATAAATGAGTAGCCCAAACAAGATATTATGTTCCCGACATTTTGGTGCTGCCACTTGCCACTTGCGACTGTAATGAGCCAGATTCATCAGCGAAATTGGCTCATGTCAGTTGCATTAAATACGTAATTTGTAATTTGCTTCATTGCAGCTCCATAAATAGCTTCCGATGCATTCCACAGGGTTACATAATCCCCAACGAAGAGAAAGTATACTCAATCAGCGGCATTAAATCTGGTTTTGTTATACATTTTAACCGAGTCTGATTGATTCGCTAAGCATTGAGAAGTTGATTGATTTTTAAAAGCAACTGAAATTATGACGAAGAAGAGAAGAAGCCGCGGCAGAATAATTGTTGACAGAAATGCGATTGAACATAAAAGTTAATAAAGTGATTTAAAAAAATTGAATTGATTGCCTTATCGCACATGCCTCACAATCGAAGTATTATACTAATCCAAGCACGGATTCAAGGATCCACGCAACCTTTCCTCAATTTAAAAATTAAATACGCCACAAAAGGGATATAAATGAAATTACCAATGTCTCTCAATGTGCCACAATCGCCTCGCTGAGGTCAGCAGTCTTGATTTGAGGCCTCACCTATAAATGCATTGCTGCTGCTATTCCTGTGCGAATGAAGGGCACTTGCTGAGCCATTGCAAACGAGTTGGCGTGGTTTACTTCGGTGGCTTTAGTTTGAATTTGGCGCAGTTATCGTCTGCAAACGGCCAAATCGAGCAACTATGGCAGTTCGTGTAGCTACCGCAAAAACGTAGAGCAACCAGCTTGACTTTTTTGTTCAGTTGTCACAAAAGCAGCCAAACAACACACTAAACAATGTACAATAATAACAACTAGAAACACTGCCGCAAAACACCGAAATGCACTTGAACTCGTTAATGAACTTTAGCTGCGCTGCGCCAGTGGCGATGCAACGTTTGACGAAGCGATGGAGCTGTAGCGCTCCGTCGAGGGTCACAAACGAGTACAACGCGCTTCGAACGCCGCGATCGCCTCGAAATTCAGCTCAAGAGTATTTCAGTTTCGGCGGCTTTGTGGCAGCTGTAGGGCACGCACGCCGCAGTTTAGACATTCGTTGCGGTCTCTTTTATTGCTGCCATTACAACAGCGGCCGCATGTTGTCGCGAGTTTCAAAAGAAATATTTATGAGACCACTGGCCAAACTGAGCCAGCAAACAAGCGAAGCGGCCGGCAAAAGGAAAGAAAACAAATGTGACGCCTTGCACCATTTTACCATTTTACCAATTTTCCATTTTAAAGTAGTGCAGCAGTGCATGTGTAGACTGCAACGAGCGCAAATTGTGTGTTTCTGGCTATTGGGGCCCGGGGCCTTTGAACATTTCGTGGCTAATTTTTAATTCGTAGGAACTCCGCCTAAGCACTGGCAGAGCAGGCTTTGTTGTAAGGTGACTGGGTTGGGTGATTTGAGTGTGAGAAATGTAATTTCGTTTTTTCCTACAGCTGTGTACTAAAAACATAAAATAATAAAAACACTCGTTAATTCGTTTAATATAGCACAAAGTAAAAAAGTAGAAGCAATAAGCTTCCTTTGCGACAATGCCTTTCAGCGTCGAGTCATGGCTTTGCACTTGAAATTCAATTCGCCCTTGCGGTCTCCGTCGCACCGTCGCGCCAACGAGTGAACGAGTTCAGTGGCTTTCCGATGAAAAACGACACTTCTCCACAGATGCAACACTCAGAAGCAGAGCGTCTTTGTGAGATATGCAGTGTTAATCCAATATGGTTGAGATCAAGAAGCGAATGCTGTTGTAGAACGGTGAGTCGTTCTTGTTGCAGCAAAGCTTTTGCGAATGGGATTCTAACACTTTCGAACGAGCAACGCTGAGGTGGCGTCTATAGTCTGTGCAGATGTAGATTCATTCGTCGTTTTACTGGGGAATCAGATGCTTCCACTGAATGGTTTACTGGGGGGTTTTACCTCTTCACGTTTCTCCGCAAAAGCAAATGCAATGTTAACCATAAACCACTGCCTGAGCGTTCTTCGATTACTTTATGGCATTATGGCGTTTGACGGTCCGTCTGTCAGTCAGTCTTTCTACTTATATGCCCAACAACAATGGTTTTGCTGACGCAACTGGCGGGTTCAACCGCAAATATTTACCTCTTGTACTCTGTGCACTAACACATCTTGTAGTAAGATGTAATGCATCACTACAATTCTAAATACAAAAACAACAATGATATAAGTGGCACTATATCAACTAAAGATATGATATGCTAACAGTATGAGCTCAGCCATCGAGAAGTCACTCAAAGACGCTTGCAGAGCAAACATATATGGATATGCCTTGCAAAAACAAAAACAAAAAAGAGCAAAGAAAATGTGCGTTTCAGCTTTCGTTGAGCTGGCCTAGGCTAACAGCCAGCAATAAAAGGTAACCAAACGCGCTTATTATGACTTAGAATTGCATACCGTGCAACGCACCAGACAGACTGCGGAGCGTAACCGTATCGCACACCCTTCCGCTCTTCTATAATTTTCTATCAACGAATGTGTACTTACTGCCATTACTGCCATACGGAGATTGCTTTTGCATTGGAAAGTGTTGCATGTGTGTGCGCAAGCGTAAGCAAGGCAAATGCGGGCATATGGCGCAAATACTTAGAACTGCGGATACAGATTTACGGTTATGACTTGATTTACTTAGGCCAATCTTGGACAGCGCGCGGGCAAAAGAGGCAGCAATTGCTGTCGCTGGCATGACCGCCGGGCTGTTTTTCATGCGCAAGCGCAGCAGTCACTGACTTCTAACGGCACGCTTGAGGAGCGTCTGGGGCAATGGCGATTGCAGAATTGACATTTAGAACTTCCGGGTTCATGCGAATTACATCTCAGTTTGGGAAAATGCTAAAAAGCGTCGAATTTATGGAGCATATAAAGCATATAAGCAATATAAAATAATAAATAAACGGTAAAACAGACATCTGTTGCCTTCATGTTGGTGTGAAAGTGCTTGTTGTTATTAACAACAGTTCGGTATCGTTGCTCAGGTTTCGCCTCTTCCCTCGGCCACAGCTCTGTTGTTGCTTTATGAAGCACCAGCGGCATTTGAAATGTTTAGCTGACACTAGCTGTCCTCTCGTTTGCATTGACCGTCTGACTTTTGTTGCATGCCACAGCCGATTTTATTGACACTTTCATCGAAGACGTTTACAGAGACAACTTTCGTTGTTTGCCCTTCTGTTTATTTGCAACTTGTCTTTAGGTTTGGAATAGATTAGCGGTTTAAATTTCATCTATGGCGAAAATCAGTAGCGCCAAAGCACATAGACCAATGCATTCAAGCTTAACCTCCAGTACCTGTTCAAAGATATTTAGTGGAGCGCTATGAAAAATACTGAGCGTGGGCAAATCACAGCTCGGGTGTTAGTTCACAGCTAGTCGCGAGCGTTTCTATATTTGTACTAAAATGGCACACGTGATGTGTACTTGATTTTCGTTTGTGAGTTCAATGCTCAAAATTGGTTGGGGCTACTAGAGCCCCTGCAAAATGTGTGACAAGGAGGAAAGGCTAACAGTTCAAGTATAAAGACCGGCATACAGATCGTTTAGTGTGGATATATAAAAGCGTACGAGTATATAAGAATGCAATGTGCTTGTCGCCTTTTGTACATTTGGCTTTGTACATTTGAATTCAAAATACATTTCTGTGCTTGTTGTTTCAGTTTGCGAGCTATTGTTGGCAAAAACGGCACAATTAATTGAATTAATTCAATAATACGCTGTAAAAGCAACAAAGCATAATCCAAAGAAACGATTGATTAATTGCATTGTGTGTGACAATGGAAAATCAAAAGACTTAAGCGACAAACTCACATTGAGATGATGCTCATTGTTTTTAAACTTCTTCAAATACATTTCTTGGCGGCCGTAACGGTTAAAAGTATGCAAACACATGCATGACAATCACGGCGATACCATCGGACTTTGACAATCATTCATATTGTAAATACTTTCAGAAACCATTGCCGGGAATTTTTGCGAAGCTGAAGAGTTGTTAAAGCATTTAATAATCCAAATTGGCAAAATTTGTGATACAACAACTGGTGAAATAATTCTTATAAACAATGGACTTGATTGTGATCTTGAAATTTGAAATTTGCTTTGTTACTACATGCTAATTTTCGATGACGTTTCTCCATGATTTTGTGCTAAAAATAGTGTCATTTTTTAATCGTTCGCTAATTCGTCTGCTTGAGTGTTTTAAATGAGCTAAAACAGCCTTGCGCCAACTCATTTATGGGGAGCTTTAAAAGGCTGTACAAACAACCCGACTGCGCGCTACCAACAAGCAAAGCGATGAAAAACTAGAAACTAGAAGCTATAAAGTAGTGAGTAGTTATGGCGAATGATAAATTTTTATTGCCTAATGCATAATTTTGCGCTGACACTGGTTTGTGTTGTCTACACCCACAACCGCAAGTGCGACTCCTACTGCTGCTGCTTGTTGTGGTGACCATTTTTGGTGAGATGAGGTGAGGTTTTCATTTTCGAATTGTGGCTGATGAGTTGACTCAATCAAAAGTTAATCAAAAACTGGTAATGATTAACCAATAATTTACTATAATTCAAGTGGAGCTTCGTACAAATCTGAGCGCAGTTCATCTGCGCTACATTTCTGCGCATGCGTTTAATAAACATTTGAAACAACACAAAGAGCTTTATCAACTAACTAATTGGCATTAAGCTTGAAGATGAGGGCACGTCTAAAGACCAAAGGCTAGCGAAAGTCACCGCATTTGTAAATATGTTCACATTTCATTTCTAAAAGAATTCTAAATAATTCACTTAATAAAATGACAATATTCTCGCACTTTGATTTGAATGCGCTAAACATTCGCACAAAGAGCCATTGTGAGGCCATAAGTACTTTGCTGTGTGTGTGTGTGTGTGTCACAAAGTAAGCATATATTTTTACGTCTGTATCTAGGTTTTCGCACTTTTCGCCAAGCGAGCGCTGTCTGTCCACGTTTTTATTGTCTTTTGCTTGGTCTTTACGTTTTTATTCGCCAGCGCAGTCGTCAATTGTGGTATTTACAGCGTGTGTGTGTGTGTATTTGGCTAATAGCTGTACATGCACCCATTGACACTCCGTCTACACTTTGGACCAATGTACTACTTGCCGACATGTGGACTGTTGAACTGAGTCTGTTACTAATTTAGTGATAATGTTACTTGACCTTAATATCTGCTTTATTACACTGCACATATTAAGGTGTGAAAGCAACAACAACAACAAAATGTATGTGTACTTTGTATGAAATGAAATATCTTAATTTGCGCAATTAAAGTTCAAATGTGTTGCTTTTATATGAGTAACGAATTGTATTCATTGTAATTGAGTGGCACACTTATCTAGCAATGTAAGTATGTGTTTTCTCGTTTTTTAGCACATCGAACGGGAAAATTGTGTCAAAATGCTTAATAATGTGCAGAGGTATGTCTGTAAACATTATTCTCGCCAATTCACATTCATATGTTCATATGGGTTCGTGCTGAGAAAAATGACGATGGGTCCCCAACAATGTTCCACTTGTTATTGCTCACCATTGACTTAGCTTACATTCGCCCGCAATAATGCCCGTATGCACACGTGAGTTCAAGCGTGGGCGCTTGATCAATGTGCGCAGCTTCAACGCAGCAGACACGGCAATAAGCCAAGTTCACACATATAATTAATCCAGATAAAGCTGCAAATCGAATAGTCGCTGAGTAGAAAGCGCATTTTTAGGGCTACCGTGCGCAAAGGCAGAGCCAAATGCATACATTCGCTGAAGCAATGAGCATGCGCAGACAATGGTAGAGAAATGTGGAAAACGCATTTGCAATTGGCACAAGCTGCGCATGCCACGTGCGTGAGTATGTGCGGGAAAAAGTCGAATGATCGCTTGAATACGGAACCAAAAAAAAATTGAGCTGTAATTGCTCAAATATTTTGTTTTTTTTTTTTTCTTAATTATTTGTCGATGCGAGAAACGACCGACAAGCAAATATTTTGCAGTTTCTTGTTATTATTCATCGGTTAGCTTAACTTAGCAAACACTGATCAACAGCGTAAATTCACTCAAGTTCAGCTGCTCTGCTGGCGATCAATATCTGCTTACCGCCAAGCGCGACTAAATCATCAGCAATAAATTATTGCAATCTGCCAACTTGCGATCACATACGAGTATGTGCACATATAGTCACATTCATATAAATGATGTTATGCGTTTTTGTTTTTGTGGCGTGTCGATACTTCGCTTGCTGAAGGTGGCTATGCAAAGTACCTTGACATTTTTTCGGTTTTATTAATTTTGTTTATTACTCTTCCACACATCAATCTCGGCGCAGTTTACAAGTGATATTCATACATATGAACTTGCATGAATGCTACTAAGTTAAGTGCCTAAGTATAATGGAAACATTTGTCGTACATTGTAAGCAGATTAAACGCGTTTGGGTCACGAAAACGCGGAGTAAGCTCAATTTCTTTTTTTGTTAATTTCCAAGCATTTAATTATGATTTTATACTCTCGCAACCTGTTGCACAGAGTATTATAGTTTTGTTCACATAACGGTTGTTTGTGTCACCAAGAAATAAAAGAGCGCGATATATGGGGTTATATATATATAAATGATCAAGATGACGAATGGAGTTGAAATCCGGATGTCTGTCCGTCCGTCTGTCCGTCTGTCCGTCTGTCCGTCTGTCCGTCCGTCCGTCCGTGCAAGCTGTAACTTGAGTAAAAATTGAGATATCGTGATGAAACTTGGAACACATGTTCCGTGGGACCATGAGAGGGTTGCTTTCGAATGAGCAAAATCGGTCCACTGCCACGCCCACAAAATGGCGAAAACCAAAAACACATAAAGTGTCATAATTAAGTCATAAATAAAGTTATAACAGTAAATTTGGAATAAAGGATCGCACTAGGAAGGGACATATTTGGATGTATTTTTTTTTGGGGAGTGGGCGTGGCCCCGCCCCCAAATCGGTTATTTGTATATATCTCGCAAACCAATAAAGCTATATAAACCAAACTTTCTGCAGTCGATTCTCTTACGTTCCCCATCACACTTCATGAAAATAGTTGAAATCGGATAATAACCACGCCCACCTCCCATACAAAGGTTAGGTTGAAAATTACTAAAAGTGGGTTAACTCACTAACGAAAAACGTCAGAAACACTAAATTTTACATAAGAAATGGCAGATGGAAGCTGCATTCAGATTTTTTTACCAAATGGAAAATGGGCGTGGCGTCGCCCACTTATGGTTCAAAAACCATATCTCAGTAACTACTCGACCGATTTCAATGAAACTTGGTTTGTAATAGTTTCCTTACATCCCTATAATATGTTGTGAAAATTGGCCAAATCGCTTCACAACCACGCCTACTTCCTATATACCAGAACTTTGAAGACGATCTGAATCGTTAACTTTACAATAATTAAAGTAAGCACTAGTGAAGATATCGGTGCAGAACTTTGCACAAATACTACGTTTATAGTGTGGCAGCCACATTCTAAAAATCGCCAAAATCGGACCATATGTTTTCAAGGCCCCATATATCGAACATGAGGACCTCGGTGCTTCTAACCTAATATTATGGTTTCCAACTTTCAATGGACTTTATACAATATATATGACGATTATGTGGGTCAAATTATGTATTATATAATATTAATTAAGTTAAATAAATAAATTGCGAGAGTATAAAATGTTCGGTTACACCCGAACTTAGCCCTTCCTTACTTGTTTTGTTCTTGTTTTACTAATAAACGTTTTATAATTAATAAGTTCGTATTGTATTATATAATTGTCGTTTTATGAAGTTTCGTGTAAATTAAACAAATATACATGTATTGCTAGTGTGGAATTGCTTTGTTGTTGCTGTAAATATTGGTTGCAAGAACCACGGTGAATACAACTACTTCTATTAATATATCATACCAAAGCAGTTAAATGCATTTGTACATTTGTGTGTTGATGTGTGCAAAAAAAAAATAATAATAATTCATTGCAACAACAGCAACAGCGCCAATGAGCGTTGCATTAAGACAATTTTCGTCTATTTTGCATATTTTTCGCATGTGATCGAAACAAGAAACAAACGGCATTGCTGTTGTTGCATGCATTAACAAGCGATAAACTGCCCAAATAGATTTATTGTTTCAAATTTTCGTAAGTTTCGTGCGGTTGTTGCATGTGGCATGTGCAACATGCCATTGTCCGTCGCTCAGCGCTGTCTACTGTCAATCACAATCACAAACAAACAAAAGCCCAAACACACTTAATGCCGACAGCCGAATCAGAATGGCAATAGCTGACAGTCCAAATACTCGACCACACTCTCGCACACTTCCAAGTCAAAAGGTACATACTCGTAGACGAAAAGCGTTCATTTCAAATTCGACTGGATAGTGTGTGGGTGTTCGTTGTAACATAACCGACTAATAGCAACAACAATAACAACAACAATGTAACATTAGTAACAGCGTTTGTGCTAATAATGAAAAATATTATGGTTTGAGGAAAGAAAGAAAATGCCTGTTCGCATGCACCGCACCAAATGCGGATATGTGGCAACTGGCAAATTTCAGCCATAAACCCTCCACAATATACATACATAGGTATGTGTGTAT